>NC_140210.1:55209851-55402351 GCF_951802725.1 Rutilus rutilus
TGTGTGGTCGAAATTTTAAACCGAATATTAAATTAACCATGTTTTTAACATCTAACCTTATTTAACAACATAATTCATATGCTTTTGAATTTTAAATGTATTTTACTGTGTGTGTGTGTGTGTGTGTGTGTGTGTGTGTGTGCGTGTGTGTGTGTGTGTATAAATACAAAATAAAACAAAAATGTATTTTATTCACAAAAATGTCTCTATTTGTACAAATTGCTGCACATTGGTTGAATTCTGAATTTTGCACACATAATTGAAAGCAATTTGTTTGTGGATAGTAGCCTAAAACATATCTGCAACATTTATCAAGTTCACGGATAATTGTGCGTGCATTTATTAATCAATATGATACTAAAATCGTAATATAGAATATGCCTAGGCCTACTATAAAAATCAGATAAGTCCAGAATTCCACTGTTGATAGGAAGATGGAAGTGATCTCGCCGGCGCCTCCATGCCGGCGAGATCACTTGCATCTTCCTATCAACAGTGGAATTCTGGACTTATCATGCAGTGTGCGCTCCACAATAATGGTGGAATATGTTGGAATAGACGATTTAATATGAATGATGGGCATCAAAATCTTGTGGTTATTTGTTATAATCTTAGGAATTTATTATTATTGTCTAACCTGTATTATGATATTTGACGAATTGCTTTGTTCAATTTTTGTACGTTTTTGACAAAAGCGTCTTCTAAATATGTAGACTAAAATTTAATAATAATAATAATTATTATTATTATTATTATTATTAGAGTTTATAACTATAAATGAGTTCACTTAGTAATAGAGTAATATGTTTGTCATAATATAATTTAATAATATGATTTATCAATGCTTTATTTTTATAAACGCTTTTACAGTTTTGGATAAAATAGGCCTACATTTTAGGCTACATATTTAGATGACGCTTTTGTCCAAAACTTACAAAAAAAGGAACAAGGCAATTCGTCAAATATCATAATACAGGTTAGACAATAATAATAAAGTGCTAAGATTATCACAAATAAACAAAAGATTTTGAAGTGAAGAGAAGTGTCCTTGAGACACTAGCAGTAGCAGAGACAATATTTCGTTACACTGCGCAGTGCGTACCCAACAGGTGTCCAGATTATGAATGTAGTAGAGATGTTGATTGAAAAGTACCCATCCCGTCCGCTCAGTTTATAAACCGTAGGCCTACTCATGAATTCTCAAACTGTTTAACATTTGGCAATTACACATAGTTTTGTGCTAGTTTTGTTGTCAGTATTGCTCTTTCAGCCAGCTTTATAGTTTATCTAGATTTGGTTTATTTGTTAACTTTACACAACTCAATCGCAGATAGCCTATTTTGCTTCATGCTTGGTCATTATTGGCCAGATCAGAAACTATGTTTTACTTGACTTGCACTGTCTGCCTTATACCACTACTGCGGCTGTTATCATTTTTATTATTATTAGTGTAATAATTGCCAAAGTTAATTGCCATTAATATGCAACGTTTTAGAAAAGTATAAATTAGTAGAATATCCAGTGTTATGAAAACAGTAGGTCAACATAACTACAATGCATTTTATAATTCCCGGTCTTATTCTGCCCTCTAGTGGCATATCGAAATGAATACAAACCTTAACATATTTACTAACAGACCAAACACAGTAAATAATCATACTAATAAAGTATATGTACAACAAAATCTGATGAGCTCAGAATATACGCGTTTAATTCCACGTTATAAGCAAATTGCCGAATACACTCAAATGAGATCGACTCAGACGTCAATAAATGGACGCGCAAATTATAATCACTAGGCTACTACAAAATAAAACAAAAATGTCTTTTATACACAAAAATGTCTCTATTTGTACAAATTGCTGCACATTCGTTGAATTCTGAATTTTGCACATTTGAAAGCAATTTGTTTATGGGTAGCCTAAAATATCTGCAACATTTATCAAGTTCAAGGATAATTGTGCGTGCATTTCTTAATCAATATGATACTAAAATCATAATAAAGTATACTACAAAAAAATCAGATAAGTCCAGACTATGAACGCAAAGAAACTCTGTTTTACTTGACTTGGCTTGCACTGCCTTAGCCTAGCACTACTGCGACTATTATTATTATTATTATTATTAATAATACTAATATTAATTTAACTATTATTGTTGTTGTTGCACTGCATTCGTTGAATTCTGAATTTTGCACACATAATTGAAAGCAATTTGTTTGTGGATAGTAGCCTAAAACATCTGCAACATTTATCAAGTTCACGGATAATTGTGCGTGCATTTATTAATCAATATGATACTAAAATCATAATAAAGTATAGGCTACTACAAAAATCAGATAAGTCCAGAATATGAACGCAAAGCGTTTAATTTGACGTTAAGCATTTTCCTCCCATAGAAACTCATTATAAGAACGCTAAATGTAGCTTAATGCATATTAGAATGTCCCCTTATTATGTCGAAATAACGAGATATTTATGTCGAAATAACGAGATATTATGTCGAAATAACGAGATATTATTTCGAAATAACGACTTATTATGTCGTAATAACGAGATATTATGTCGAAATAACAAGATATTATGTCGAAATAACGACTTATTATGTCGTAATAACGAGATATTATGTCGAAATAACGAGATATTATGTCGAAATAACGACTTATTATGTCGTGATAACGAGATATTTATGTCGAAATAACGACTTATTATGTCGAAATAACGACTTATTAAGTCGAAATAACGAGATATTATGTCGAAATAACGAGATATTATGTCGAAATAACGAGATAAGTTTTCTTTCTTTTTTTTTTTCACCTTGCGGTTCAGGGCTTCCGTAGTGATACACCTATTTTGAAACTGTGGAAAAATTATTTTTTTTATACATATAATTATATTTTTTATTTGATATATTTAATTATTGTAATCTGGTAACTGATCCATTGGCCAAGGTCTTTTGTGCAGTGTGAATTGGCCTTAAATGCATGTATCTTGTAATATATATATATATATATATATATATATATATAGGCTATATAAAAAAAAAAAACAGATTTCATCAATATTTAGATTTAGATTAACAATACAGCCGGTATCTCCATCAGAATCAAGGGGTAACACAGCGCTGTTTTATCATATTTGAGTGTGATAAAAGTTGTTATAATGCTACTCTGTGCGTTTGCTCTGCGGTCGACTATATGAGACACTTGTTGCACACTGCAGCGAGCTAGATCGATGGTAAATATGGTACTCACGGTAAACCAATAAATGAGATTTAAACAAAAAGACTAACTGTGTTGAGCTGTATAACAGTGATTAGTTTTCTATCGATGAATGTATCCAAACAGTTCCTCACCTGTCTAATAAAACACATAATAAAAGTCTTTGGTGTTTCGATGGTTTTTACTAAATAAAACCGGAAATCGAGGGTAACGCAGGTATGTCGTCATTGATAGATGACACACGTGTCCTGGTTAAAACTGCATATTTCTCTGGATTTAAACATTCTTAGAAACATTTGGGATAATTTAAGTACACAAATCAACAAAATTTATATAACATTGTTCTAGTGGTTTTTGAATATTTAAATCCCGAAATCTTACATAGTGTGCCTTTAAGTTAAATTATTATTTGATAAAAACCGAGGGTTAAGAATCAACTTCCTGGAGCTCCAAACTCAAACCCCATGGCAAACAAACAGGATGTGATGTATGCCGTGAATCCAGAGAAACACTGGTCTTGCTTAGTTGTCATCATATTTTTAACATTTATCTGCAAAGTAGACAGTTCATGATGTCACTTAGTAGACTGGAAAGAAGGCTGGTATGAAGGATTTCTTTATTTGAATTTTAAACATTTACATTATACATTTTAAGAGGCAAATAAATAAATCATTTGAATTAAACAGAATAATTAAAACACTACCTTCAGAATGCAACTCTCTAATTACTGTACCTATGAAAGCTTTTTTTTTTACTTACTATTGTTGTCATGCGAAAACTGCCATTATTATCAATGGACCTGACTGTGCTGCACAATGCATCTCAATTACATATTTTCTACATTTTGTTTTTTATGAGATAATTTGCAAACCTGCGGAGTTTGAGTTAGTCACTTTTCTTTTGCACTGACTTATTTAAACACCCTCTGATTGGCAATCATGTTAATTTATTCAACATATATGTACCTGTGACTGGCTACAAAAGATGCAAAATGTACATTGAAAATGGGAGTAATGAGATTATTAAAATTATGACTTTTTTTTAAAGCAGCACTAGGTAACTTTTCAACCTTCATAATATATTTCCAAGACTCTTGTGGTGGTACATCGACTTACAATAGGTTGAATGACATGTCTGCCATAGCCTAACGGGGTCTGTATCGCTTTTAATCGTACTTTTAAACTTCGGGGTTCGGGTAGTAACCCCCGCGCACAAAAAGAACTACAAAATTCGACTGCTTTACGGCATAGGCTACCTCACTTCCCCCAACACGTCCTCACATGCTGTTGGACTTGTAAGTATATTGCTTATATTGTATATCACTCGGACAAGCTTTCACTCGTTGGTGTGAGCTAAAAAGCACCTGGCGTTCTTGTTGATGGATTAGTAGACATCTTCGGAGGCTAGCTGTGCTTGTTCGATGTCCGACGATTTGTAACGCGTTGTGTTTATTCCCCAATCGAACTCGTGTAATTGTCTGTCACACGTTCTACCGTCCACAGCATTACTTGATAGACAAAAATAGGACAAGAATGAGCATCAAATAGAAACAACCAGCTTACGGGGTGTTCGAGGCACACATACTGACTGCCGACAGTTAAACAGGGCGCGCGCAGCTCTTAAAGGGGCCACACCTTATTTCCACTCGTTACAGCTTCCATCCGACTGAACAGGGACCGGTATACAGGGGGGAGGGGATCAGGCCGTGAGTGAAGAGACTGCTCTGCGTGAGTGGTATTTACGACAGTAACGTTAAATACAAGTAGTCCACAGCGACTCTAGGGGTCGTTGTTTGACCAAAACGGAAATCTTACCTAGTGGGGCTTTAATAATTGTGCAGCCCTATTTCCACCTAATCTGTGTTTGTGTCAAACCTGTTCCTCATTAGAGGCTATTTAACCTGACACAAAGACACTGAGCAGTTACACAGGCTAAACCCAGCATAGAGGGGTTCAGTGAATGTGGTGTTGAATGTGTGTAAGTGTGTGAGTGTGTGTGTGTCAGAGATGCTGTAGAAGGACAGAGTGCCGGCCGACTTGTCCAGATAGACGCCTACTCTCTTAAATAAGGGTGAAGGGACGGGTAAGATGGTGCTCTTGAACTTGTGCCAGAATACAAATTGATCATCAGTGCACTCCAACCTCCAGGACATTTCATTGTACCCAAAAACACATTCATTTCTCCTTCCTTTCCTACTGATTGCTTTATATGCAACTGAAATATCAGCCTCCCCCCCACTCCATTCAGCCTCCCAGTAACAGCGTTCAGTCAGACTTTCTTTACACAGAACCTGAGGATAGTGCTCAAATCTGCATGGACAATCAGGGAATAACTGTTCTTTATCCACATGTGTTGCCTTTCTGTGGTCCTCAGACAGCATGAGATGAATGTTTGCGGTGTTTGGATCCAGTGTGAGATCACAGGCATCTAAACAAAGGATTAGAGGAGATAACATTAAACAACATACCTACCAGAAAGACACAAACACATTGACCAAACAAATAAATATGATAAACAATTGGAATACAAAATTCTATTTCCGAAGTCACTTTTAATATGGAAATGAGAGTTTATATTTCTAGAGTTTATAGTTCTCTCTTATAGTTCTACACAGAAGCATTTTAGGGATGAAAATGGCTTTGCGTTGTTGCCACCTGTGCTATATTTTTTCAAAATTCAGGTGTGTATGTGTGTGTTCCTACATTTTTCCAGTCCTGCTCTTATCCTGATCTCTCCACCACACTCCAAACTGTGAGAAAACAACAACAACATTTTCCATTGAATAAATTCACGGGCAAAAATTGTCATTTAAAAAAGATTTAAAATAATAATTATATTTTAGGGGTGGGGGTGGGGGGGGTAGTCATAAACAGCTAGACACATATTGATTACTCTTCAAGCACTGGAGAACTTTATGAAAATGATTGAACCATTTTAATTTATTAAAAAATAAATTATATGAAATCACAAAAAAAAAAAAAAAAAAAAAAAAAAAAAAAACACACACACACAAAAAAAAGTGCCAGCTATTTATTTAGGGGTTTGATTTTCAATATTAACATTTAAGTGCTACTTATTGTAATACAATAGTCCCATTCAAGCAATCCTCTCCCACATATTGTGCTAATCTAAATGTGCTTCTTTCTATCACTACTATAAGCAGCAAAAAAATGTCTATATGTATTGTTTTAATGGGACACTCAGCCCTATTACTACCGACAAGTTCTTTTAAAAGGGGCATAACACATGCAGTTTCTGCCAATCTCATGTTAATCTTCAGTACCTATAGAGTAGTATTGCATCCTTCATATCCCCGATGAGTCTTTAGTTTTATGAGATTGATAAAAGACAGATGATACGGTGTACTAGTGTTGTTTTTGTCAAAGAAAATTATGACTAAATATCGTCGTCAACGAACCTTTATCACGTGATGAAAACGAGACGCAACGTAAATGCTGGTCATGTGACGATAACTATAATTAAATGAATAATGCAATATTGTTGACGATTAAAAACCACTAAATGTGGTTTACAAAATAAAAACTATGCTAAAATGTCTTTTCATTTTCGTTGACCAAAACGAGATTATAATATTATAACATTATTTCGTCTCATTGCGTTATTAATATTATTGCGCAGACGCAGGCGACGTCACTTCCTCAAGCCCCACTCGCGGCATTATTTAGAAGATGCAGCTGCGGTGAGTTAGCGTAAACGACAACAAACAAAGTTAAGTCTGACATACTCTGTGTGCAGTAATTTTGCAGATAACCTTCTTTGAAATAAGTTTGGCTAAAATAACATTTTTGTTTCGTCTTTACTAGGTACTTATACTATATTGACTGAGTTAAATAGAATTGCATTACTAAAAAGAGACTAAAATACAATTTTCATTGACTAAAAACTAGACTAAATGTCATCAGTTTTCATCGACTAAAACTAGACGAAAATAGTCATGGATAATTCTGACTAAAATAAGACTGAAATGCTCAGTCTTTTAGTCGACTGAAACTTGACTAGACTAAAAAGAGTATGAACGTGACTAAAACTAATAAAAACTAAAATGTCAGCTGACACAAAGATTAGACTAAAACTAAAATTAAAACAGGCCGCCAAAAACAACACTACGCTGTACCAAGTCTTTCTGAAAATAGCCGAGCTCCTGGAGACGTGTTGGCTTCTGTAAACCGAACTTGCACATTGATGGGCACGCTCTTGCTCTCGCTCTAGTTGATGTGTGCACACACTCATACAAGGCATTTTGCCCTTTATGACGTCATACAGGGCCATACCCCCCCCCCCAAAAAAAACGTTCCTATACTTATACGAATCTTAAAGGATTGTATTTGGCACAGAAATTCTCCATCATACATCCAACACGTTTTTTGAAACTGTATCCATGTTTAGCATGAGAATCAAACTCTTTAACATGCACCGATACCATTTTTTCAAAATCGATCCGATACCAAAAATTCTGAGTATCGGCCGATACCGATCCGATACCAGCGCAGTTTTGTTTTTTTAATCAAGTAGAATTTCTATAACTCTGGGTTGAACTGATAATCACTATTTTGTGTGTTAAACACAATCTACTTAATACAGCCAACTTCATTATAAAGAAAAAACAACAACAACAAATATATGATCATAAGTGGATAATTCAGCAGTAAAATTTAATCTAGAAAAATCACGAGTGCACAATAACTATAAAATCTGAACATTTTGTGAACAAAAACGTTTAGTGGGGAACAAATAAGAGACAATAGGTGTAACACTAAATCTGGCAAAACGTTACACATTGCTCTTTGTATTGTTGTAAAATACATTAATGAAAAACAAGATAACAAAAATCAAAAATATCAATTATTTTATATATAGCCTACTATAAAATTGAGACATTTTTTAAATGTATAGCACAGCTGTTTAATGAGGAAGCAACATATGATTGATAGGACTGAACAAGAACGGCTATTAATAATCTTTCATTGCGTCACTGTATTATGATATGAAAGGCTCCAATACAGTGCGGCACAAAGCGCTTATGCGCTTGAAGCGACATGGGTCACAGCGCGCAGCGCGTCGAGTCCGCATTGAAAAGTTTAAAGCACAAAGAAAATACATATTGATGCGTAGTGTATTATACAGTATCTATCTATGCAATAGTTTATTCAGCATTTTCTTTTAACAGTTTTAAATTTCAGTAACTGTGCGCGTGAAGAACAAATAGTGCTCTGACCTTACTCCAGTGTTGTGATCTAACAGACACCCGGTAGAAAGTAACATGATTAAGTTACAGCAATAAAGTCCAGCAAGATATAGTTGTTTTATGCGAAACCATAGATCTTTATCTACAGATCAAGTATAATAATAGTAACATTGAATCATCTTGGAGAGAGTTTCATCGTGTTAACTGTCGTAACTAGGGATGTCCCGATCCGATCACGTGATCGGAAATCGGGCCCGATCACGTGGTTTCAGACTCGATCTGAATCGGACTTTACCTCCCGATCAGGACTCGGATATATATGTATATATATTCTCATTATTTTTTAACACATCTATAGTTATGCAGTGGCACAGAGTTATTACGCCGGTTTCACACTGCACGCGTTAGCAGAGCATAAGCAGCGCAGGAGCCGCGCCTTTTGCTTTTACACTGGCAGCGTTTATCACGCACGGCTGAACTGCGGCTTGTGTACAGACAGAGTACTCTATAATGCATAAGTTGGCATTGCTTTATTTCGTTTTCAAATACATTTAAGAGAAAAGACTTGTCAAGAAGCTTATTTTATTAATAAATTAATTTATATAACTTTTGGTTCATCTCTTGTTTTTATTGTTCTGGCAACAAGTTTGTTTTTGGACATTTGTTTTCTTTTTAAATTGCTGTTGGTCACTTGATTGACTGTTTGAAACACAATAGATATCAATGCGCTTTTTGGATAAAACTGCGTTGTATTTTGGCCATGATCAATGCATCACTTTAATTCAGCGTAAGCGGCGCAGCAAAAATAGACTCGGCGCCGAAACGATTGCGGCACTGCTGCTTCTGCTCTGCTATGCGCTGCTGCGCCGCCTCTGCGTGCGGTGTGAATGCTCTATCTGTTAACATGGGCGCCGAAAAAAATACGCGCTGCACGCTCTGTCGCGTGCAGTGTGAAACCGGCAGGAGTGCAGTTCCTGAAAGCACATTACTGGTTTTGCAAACACTGTGGCACTCTTTTTTTTCTTTTTTTTTTTTACATGCCTGCCGGGTATTTTAAGTTGAGGTGCTATTTGTTTTTATATTAGACTTTTTTTATATTTACTGTTGCACTAAAGTCCAAAAGTGAAGAATTTATGTTATTTATTACTTGATTGTTGAAGCTACCTCACAGAAGTGCTCTGTTTGTTAACAGAGTTGTTGAATTTTAAAATAAGGTGAATTAAATAAAAAATAAGGAACATCCTGGATCTGTTTTTTCGCTCTTCTTTATTTTTTTTCATGTATTATAGAAGTATCGGATCGGGACTCGGTATCGGTAGATACTCAAAATCAAATGACTCGGACTCGGACTCGAGAGCAAAAAATACATTTAAGAGAAAAGACTTGTCAAGAAGCTTATTTTATTAATAAATTAATTTATATAACTTTTGGTTCATCTTTGTTTTTATTGTTCTGGCAACAAGTTTGTTTTTGGACATTTGTTTTCTTTTTAAATTGCTGTTGGTCACTTGATTGACTGTTTGAAACACAATAGATATCAATGCGCTTTTTGGATAAAACTGCGTTGTATTTTGGCCATGATCAATGCATCACTTTAATTCAGCGTAAGCGGCGCAGCAAAAATAGACTCGGCGCCGAAACGATTGCGGCACTGCTGCTTCTGCTCTGCTATGCGCTGCTGCGCCGCCTCTGCGTGCGGTGTGAATGCTCTATCTGTTAACATGGGCGCCGAAAAAAATATGCGCTGCACGCTCTGTCGCGTGCAGTGTGAAACCGGCAGGAGTGCAGTTCCTGAAAGCACATTACTGGTTTTGCAAACACTGTGGCACTCTTTTTTGTCTTTTTTTTTTTTACATGCCTGCCGGGTATTTTAAGTTGAGGTGCTATTTGTTTTTATATTAGACTTTTTTTATATTTACTGTTGCACTAAAGTCCAAAAGTGAAGAATTTATGTTATTTATTACTTGATTGTTGAAGCTACCTCACAGAAGTGCTCTGTTTGTTAACAGAGTTGTTGAATTTTAAAATAAGGTGAATTAAATAAAAAATAAGGAACATCCTGGATCTGTTTTTTCGCTCTTCTTTATTTTTTTTCATGTATTATAGAAGTATCGGATCGGGACTCGGTATCGGTAGATACTCAAAATCAAATGACTCGGACTCGGACTCGAGAGCAAAAAAACCTGATCGGGACATCCCTAGTCGTAACCGAACCCGACGCACTGTTTGAATGCTGAATGAAAAATGATTGACAGCCGCAGCTGAGGGAAACGTTTACATGATCTTGAATCTCACATTATACTATATAATGGCTTCAGAACACATAATATTGTGCACGAAAACTTTATGGTGCTTTATAATGTTTATAATTTGTGTGCCTTTTGTGGGGCTTAACAATAACACAGAATAGTATACGCACAATATCGGATTTGGATCAGCCTCGTCTGACCGATACCCAATCCGGCAAAACTGTGTATCGGTTCGGTGCATCCATATTTAACAGTGTAAATAAGTCGGAATGCATGAAATAGCATTAGACATCCCCTTTAACAATTCAATGAAGCTGAGATTTCAGCTATTGAAAATTGTAATTGATAAGTAGACTATTTCAGTGTTAATTCTTCAAAAACTGGCAAAGAAATTTCATACAATTGACACACAAAAAAAACCATGGCTTAATGTACAAAAACAACTTAATTTCTATCATACTTCAGGCGACATGAACACATTCTACCAAATCACTGATTCTGTTCCTTATGGTAAGCATAAAAGCTTTTGTCCGAGTGTGTTCATTTATGTTTATTCATATGTCTGCTTTCATTTTCAATTAATTGAATAATCATATAAATCAACTTAAGTAATAATGTTTGTTCCACATACTAGAGTTTCTTCAGTGAGCAGTTTGGATCCTCCAGTTTGTCATTGAGCAGCTGGACTCCTGAATCTCCTGGGTGATTGTAGCTCAGATCCAGCTCTCTCAGGTGTGAGGGGTTTGAACTCAGAGCTGAAGACACATAACCACAGCCTTCCTCTGTCACCATACAGCCTGACAACCTACAGATGGATACAACAAACAAGGACCACTAAACCAAAGCAAAAACAGACACTTTCCTCACGTTAGACTCACCGAGTGATCTCTTAAAGTCTTACCTCAGTATCTGCAGTTGACAGTCTGAGCTCTTCAGTCCATCAGAGAGCAGCTTCACTCCTAAATTCTGCAGGTCATTGTTACTCAGATCCAGCTCTCTCAGGACACAGTTTGAGGATTGTAGAGCTGATGACACAGTTTTACAGGACTGACCAGTGAGATTACACACAGCCAATCTGGAGAGAACAAACAAAATGAAAAGTAACTGCACACATATGTAATACAAATTCAAAGATTGATATTTATATTGTTAACCAGCAAATGTGTGTGGTAATAATTTACATTACATGCAACACAAATACAGGAATGCATTTAAAGGACATTTTAAAACAATACAAATGCATTTATATATACCTAAATATGTTCAGTGTACATTTCCATATCCATCTCAAGTGTTCTTAAAATAGCAAAGTATTGAGCATCCAAGATTATCAAAGATCAAATCGTACACACCTAAGTATCTCCAGCTGACAATTTGGACTCTTAAGTCCATCAGAGAGCAGCTTCACTCCTGAATCCTGCAGGTCATTGTTACTCAGATTCAGCTCTCTCAGGACACAGTTTGAGGATTGAAGAAATGATGATAAACATCTACAGCTCTGAGCAGTGAGATTACAAAGCATCAATCTGAACAGAAGAGGGTTAAATAAGTTAAATTCAATAACTCACAATGCAGTTGTCTCTAATATCAGCAAATAATATCAGCTTCTTTTAGAAAGTTCCTTTCATCTTTTCAAACAATCCAAATGTTTTTGTCTCTGGTTGTGGTATTCCATCGTGAACAGATGCCAAATATTGACCAAATGTAGTGGCAAATTATTGTGGCAGAATTTAGTTAATTATGGAAAACCATTCACCTCAGTATCTCCAGCTGACAGTTTGGACTGTTCAGTCCATCAGAGAGCAGCTCCACTCCTGTATCCTGCAGGTCATTGTTACTCAGATCCAGCTCTCTTAGGACACAGTTTGAAGATTGTAGAGCTGATGATATAATTTCACAATCCTGACCAGTGAGATTACAGCCAGCAAGACTAAGGGAAAATATAGATTATTAAAAGGGGATGTTATTTTTTTTTTTCACCGCAGCGATAACAATATTCAAATAATATACTATTTCTTTATAAAAAAATAAAGTAACAACAACTACAATATCACTGTGCCTTAACTCACACAGCTTTCCTGCAGTTGATCACAGCTGGTATCAGTCTTCTTTGACCCACATCTGATGTGTTGTATTTCTTGAGGTCCAGCTCATCCAGCACCTCCTCTGACATCCGAAGCATGTAGGCGATTGTTGAGCAGTGAGCAGGAGAGACATCAGTTTTCGAGTCTTTGCCTGATTGCACAAACTCCTGAATCTCTCTGGACAGAGTCTGATCTTTCATTTCCAGCAGACAGAGGAAGAGATTGATAGATCTCTCAGTGGAAAGATTGTATGGAGCAGTTCTCATGTCTTTAATTTTGTCTTTAATATAAGTAATGATTTGACTGATGCTCTCTGAGGTGTTCACTATGTGTGTCAGTAGATCCTGTAAGAGTCTCTGATTGGACTCCAGTGAGAAGCCCAGGAGGAACCGCAGGAACAGATCCAGCTGTCCATTCTCACTCTCAAGGGCTTTATCTACTGCTGTCCTCAAAAGCTCACACAGATTGTATTCTTTGGGATGTTTCCCCCTATGTCCCCTATGTTTTTTACTCAGAAAAACCTGCAATGGCTCCGTGTTGTTGTTCACCACATATGAGTAAAACACATAGAGAGCAGCAAGAAACTCCTGGACGCTCAGATGAATGAAACTGTAGACTTTCCTATGATGGATCACAGATTCCTCCTTAAAGATCTCAGTGCAAATCCCAGAATACACTGAGGCGTCAGTGACGTCTATACCGCTCTCAATCAGGTCCTCCTCATAGAACATCACATTGCCCTTCATCAGCTGTTTGAAAGCCACTTCAGCAAGTTTCACAATCACTTCTCTGTTGGACTGCAGGAGTTTCTCTGGATCTTTCTCTTCATACTTCTGATTCCTCATGTTGATCTGAATCAGCAGGAAGTGGATGTACATTTCAGTCAGAGTTTGAGGGATTTCTGCACTCAGATCTTCTTTCAGGAGCTTTTGAAGCACAGTGGATGAGATCCAGCAGAAGACGGGTATGTGGCACATGATGTGGAGGCTTCTTGCTCTTCTGATGTGTGAGATGATTCTCCTGGCTTGATGCTTGTCTCTGATTCTCTTCCTGAAATATTCCTCCTTCTGAGGCTCATTGAATCCCTGAATCTCAGTCAGACGGTTGATGTATATAGAGGGGATCTGATTGGCTGCTGCTGGTCTGGAGGTGATCCAGATGAGAGCAGAGGGAAGCAGATCTCCTTTTATGAGGTTTGACATCAACTCACCCACTGATGAAGTCTCAGTCACATCAGAAACTTTCTGAGCGTCTGAAAACATCAGTGTCATTCTGCTTTCATCCAGACCATCAAAGATGAACACAACTTTACACTCCTCATAAATCTTTGAGTCCAGATCTTGAAGTTCAGGATGAAAGTCCAGCAGAAGTCTGTGAAGACTGTACTGATGATCTCGGAACAAGTTCAACTCTCGAAATGGAAGCACAAACATGAAATCTACATCCTGATTGGCTTTTCCCTCGGCCCAGTCCAGAATGAACTTCTGCACAGAGACGGTTTTCCCGATTCCAGCGATGCCTTTAGTAAGAACAGTCTTGATTTGCTCTTTCTCCTCACATCCTGGTTCAGGTGAGGCTTTAAAGATGTCATTGCAGTCAATTGGAGTGTCTTGTGAGTGTTGTGTTCTGGCTGTTTTCTCCATCTGTAAAACCTCATGTTCTTTATTCACTCCTTCTCTCTCTCCCTCTATGATGTAGAGCTGTGTGTAGATCCTTTTCAGGAGGGTTTCATTCTCTTGGTGTTTATTTCCCTCAAATAATCTCTCATACTTGTTCTTCATGCTGGTTTTGTGCTGGTCTTTGACTCTCTGCGGGTCTCCAGTCTCCAGTGTGTGTTTCTGCTGGACTGCTTCATTTTTTTTCTGACTGATGCGAGTCTGATAGTGGGATGTAGAGGACGGCCCAGATCTGATCAGCTCCCCCCTGCTGAAAAAAATAAAAGAGCAGCAATTCCAGTGATTACAATGAGCATCAGAAATATCATCAATATATCAGTTACTGGATATGACTTTGGTGTCCCTTTTCAAATTGCACCCTTGTGTAGTGCATATATCCCTTGTGTTATTTCATTGAGTTTCTTAAATTATTTTAAATGATCTTATTTATCTGAGATGCACAACAGTAAATTAGCCAGTTAATGTTTATACTAACAGAGGGTCAGAGGTCACTGGTCCATCACTGAATTTAGGGGGTTGGATCATGGAGTTGTTACTCTTCAGAGATACACCGCTGGGTTCTGGAGACTCTGATCTCAGTCTCTCCCTCCTGCTGATACTGACAGATAAAAACAGAATGTTAGAGCACTAGCTATTAGGGTTACGCAGTATTCCGGTACTACATTAGTATTGCGATACTAAAGCTTAAAAATACGAGCGATACCATTGAATTTTAAACAGTAGTATCGTCAATACAGTAGTACCATAAGGAATGTTGTGTGTGGGGCAGGTAAACTATTTAAAAAGTTAATATGAACATGAATGCCTGCAAATACATTTGTGTGATGCCTTTCTGCTGTGCCCTGTGTTGTAAATTCTGTGTAGAATTAGCGCCTTATGGAATGTTTAATTGAATTTTGCAATGAAATAAAGTTGGACTTTCACGTAGTTGATCGCGCTGCAGTTTATCAGAAGAAGGGGTCTGAAATTATTTAAAAATCAAGCATCACTTAATCAACATTCGATAAGGCACTAATCACATTATATGTTAAAAAATATATATTAAAATCATATTATAATGATTGAAATTTTTTGATATACATGTTCTGCTCTCCAGTCAGGGTTGGAAATATGTGGAAAGAAGATAGAAGATATGTGGACAAAAATGCTCCTGATAGTTCAACAGTGTGACACGAGCAAGAGTGCTGTTTTTATTTCATATCTGAATGAATCTGTGTTTTTGAACAAATGGGGGCGAATCACTAATTCACTAAGCCATTCATAAAAACAGTAATTTGCTTTGTTCCTGAATGATTCAGCTGTTATGAACGAATCAGTTGAAGGATTCAGTGACTCAATCATTAAAACTTGCTGCCACCTATGGGCGGCTTTAGTTTCCCCATCTAAAAGTAGGATTCATATTCATACATTTTTTTTCATACATTTCATTTCAGCTAATTCATACATTTTTTTACATTTCATTTCTAAATTCAGAATTTTATATTTAAAACATTAAATTATGCAATTGTAATTGCAATGTAAATGCATAAATACCACATCTAAATGTCACTTCATGCAGCCTCTTTGCTACTGTGCAGTATTAAGATTACAGTAATTATGTTTACACTAATTTCATTCGATTGGTAACAATAACCAATTATTCATTCAGAGGAAATCTGGTCTGTTTTGTCTTAGTATGTATTTATGAAAGTTTGGTTCATTTTGTAGATTTGAATTATAAACTAGATTACAGTTTTTCTCAGTCGCTTTGGTGCATTTCTCACATCACTATTTACATTTGCACAACAGTTAGTTCAACCTCCACAGCATTTAGTCATTTGTGCACATCATAGTAGCAGTTTCTCATTCCTTCCAACAAATTGCAAATGCTTTTGGACATGCATCAATTGCTTTCATACAACTCTCTGCTGTTTTATAACATTATCATTTGCTTATGTCATGTCAGTCAAAATTAACTATACTCGTGAATGCTGAATAGTCATTCCATATAAAACGAATAGTCCTCATTTCATTGCTTGAGTCATTACATACAAAAATGTTGAACTAGTTGTCAAAATCTGTCAAGCAAATTTTACAAATTTTTTTAAATATTTTTTTTTTCCTGAAAAAAGCAAGACCCTTTCTCTTTTTCTGATTGCAAGAGATGATATTCGCTGTGATGTAGATGAAATTATGTGGCCAGAGAGAGAGAAATGTCTGGATGTGCATGAATGATTACAGTACTATGTATGTTGTATGTTCAGTTCCAATATGTACTGCAATATTGTTTACAGTTGTGCACAGCTCTACCCAAAGGGAGTCTATGTGTGTTGTAAATAAGGGTGTATTTTTTCTTTTGCACAATGCTGTGAACAAATTAGAATTGCAAAGAGCATATACAGTAAAAATGTGAAACGTACATATTCAGTGTCTTGTACTCAGTTACCTCACTAAATACAGTAATGTGTAACTTTACTGTATTTTTCAAATGGCTGTGCAAATAGTATATAGTGCTGTCTTGAGCATTTTCAGGTAGTGTCACCAAGATCTGACTTTTTTGCATTGGAAAACATTTACAGAGTAAACTGTCATAATGAAAACATGACAAAGCCATTTGACTATCTTGTTCATAAACAATGGTGTCAGGACTTTTCATCTTGATGACACTGACACTTTCATTGAATACTTGCTTTTGAGGAATGAGCTATCCATTTTGAGCAAGTGACACGCTTTTGCAGGTTATCAACTAGGTTTTGCAGTTTGTACTAATTGTTTTGAGAACTGCATTAACTGTTGTGCGAATGTAAATAGTGATGTGAGAAATGCACCAAAGTGACTGAGAAAAACTGTAGTAAAGTTTGTAAACAAACTTAAAAGTTGGCTTGAGAAAGCTAGACCAGAAAGTTTGAACTAGTTTTAACAGCTAACACCGCAAGCTTTAAGGTTTACAGGTGGCAATTTAAAAAAATAGAATGTTCGATAGGCATACAAGCAGACAGATAGACAGACAGATAGACAGATAGAGACAGACAGACAGACAGATAGATAGATAGAGACAGGCAGCCAGATAGACAGACAGATAGATAGATAGAGACAGACATACAAACAGACAAACAGATAGATAGATAGATAGATAGATAGATAGATAGATAGATAGATAGATAGATAGATAGATAGATAGATAGATAGATAGAGGAGAAGCGCAGCCTCAGTCTGGAATGTGTGGACACTTTTGTTCTTGTATAGCAACAGTGGGACTCCATCTTAATGGAAACTAGTGGAAATTTGGTTATATAATGTGTGCATGCCTTTGTGTGTGTTTGTGTGTGTGTGTGTGTGTGTGTGTTTGCATGGATGATTTACATGAAATGTAATGTGTGTGCAATGTTTAAGCTGGCTCTCAGTTTAATAAAATAAACTTAATTTTAGATTTTTTTCAACTAAGGTGGGCATGCTGTGATTTGTAGTGTACTTTTAACTGTAAGAAAAAAAAACACAACATGGGAGTGGGATGGAAAGGAGTCATTTTTCTGGGATAGGGACAGGACAGGATTTTATTTTTTGTGGGAGTGGGATGGGAGAGGTTTGAAAATCCACTCCTGTGTCACCCTCTGTGAACCCAGACACGCCAGCGTTTGGCTTTCCAGCATATTTGGGATTTCCACAACAGGTACAAAGCAGCATTAGTAGTTATCTCCAACATGGTTGATGACGGAAACAAATGCAGAAAGATATTTTGTTATTGATGATGTGCGTAAAAACACTCCTCATTGTGCAATGTTTTAATTCGCGAAAACCAAGAAACATCCTGCGAGTAATCTAGAGTGAGTAACGCAATGGGAACATTCACATTTTATTCAAGAATATTCAAGCTCAAGGAGGAGTGTGACACATGTTAATCAAATCTTCTTGACAAAATTTTATTAATGTAGTTTATCAGATGCTTTTCATTAGGGCTGCATGATATTGGTAAAAACTGACATGGCAATATTTTGTTTTTCTGCAATATATATACTGCGAAATATTATTGTTATAATATTATATCTGATGCAGTGTAAAATCCTTCATCACACCCACTGGACCAAAGTTAGACTTTCTAAAATATATTCTGAGGTAGATCCCATGTGTGATCGCTGTCATCAATCCCCCGCATCTACTGCGCATATGTTTTGGTCTTGTCCATCTCTACACAAATACTGGTCTCTGATCTTTAAAACATTATCTGAAGTTCTTGGAATTTATGTTAAACCGTTGCCTGTCACAGCTCTATTTGGTACTCTCTCTCTTTCACTTGACATGCCCAAATATAAGCTTTTGTCACTCTTCTGGCAAGACGCCTAATTCTAATAAATTTGAAATCTCCTACACCTCCTACTCATTCTTCATGGATTAATGATATCTTTCATTTCATCAAACTAGAAAAAAATCAGGCATACAATGAAGGGATCTTCTGACAACTTCTATAAAATTTGGGGTCCTTTCCTAGATTGTGTAGGAAAGTGAAATGGTTTTAAACGCCTGTCTATATCTCCTCTGGCAGTATAGAATATTTTTTTTTATTATGATTATTATTATTATTATTATTATTATTTTTATTTTTATTTTTTTTGGTTTATGTTGCTGTTCTTGTTTACTGTTTACACTTTTGTCATTGTTTTATTCTTTCATGCTGAATGCTTTTTGGAAGTAATTTGCATCATATGACAGATCCATAACTGTATATTTCCTTTTTATTATTGCTTATCTTAGAATTAACCATATTATGTCCCCATTTGATGTATGGTGCTTTTGCTGAAGAAGAGGGACGGAATTAATGACATATATGTGATATTCCAATGGTTTCTGTAATTGTGTGATGTATTCTGTTTATGTGGAAAAATTCAAAATAAAGTTGAAAAAAAAAAAAAATATATATATATATATATATACTGCGATATGAAAAAAATATCACCTGATGATTTGAATAGCTCTATATGCAAAAAATGAATCGTTCTAGGATGATTTGGGTAATTTTCTAGGGTAGTGCATCTGATTAGAAAATAATAAACACATTACAAGCATAGATGAATACAATAGAACAAAGACACAGATGAAATAAGCAGTGCTTTATGTGGTAAATTAACTGTATTCAGGTACAGATATTGAATAATCAAATGTAAAACACAGCATAGTATAAACTGTATAAATTAATATGATTCTTATAATTAAAGGGGCATTCCACCCATTTGAACATTGTTTTTTATTTAAAGTGGGTCATATATGTAGTCGAAATGTAAAATAAATTTTGAATTTGGTGCCTTCGTGACCGAGGAAAGACAAAAAATAACTTCAGGACGCATTTGTATGAAAGACAACAACTCCCACAATGCACCACATTGCACAGCTCCGCAAGCCACTCCCACTAATCCAGAAAGCGCATACCTGCCTATAAGAGAAATCACTCTTCCGTCTACAAGGATAGCTACCACCAGAGCTTGAAATTCATTTCACACAAAATGTCTAGTTAGTTGGCGAACTCATTAGTGCATTACTCCTCGTTTGTATTTCTTTCGAAAAGGTGAATTATTGCATGGTACCTGGATGTTCAGTCAGAACATATGCGGTGCGAAACTAGGATAGTTCTCAACACAAACGTCCGTGTCCTCGTCTGATTCAGAGATTTCGTCCAGGAGAAATTGTCATCGTTGAAATTCTTTGCCGCAGACGGACTCTACCTCTGTGTTCATAGTTGCATCTTACAGTCTATGAGTTGCATAGTGAGATCACCGGCGCCTCCAGTCCGCCCTAACCCGAGCCAGTCCGGGCTCCTTGTCCGCGGCAGGCAGGTCTTCTGCCTCGGCTGCTCTTCGCTATAATACGGGTAAAGGTAGCCACAAACACCTGATTCAAGCATCAGACTTCCGAAATCCTCTTCTTGTATATCATATTGAGCACTCTCCTCCGCTATTGTCATTACTTTACATCTGTCTCCACAGCGCCTGTTAGCTTAGCTTCAAACAAGATGGAGGATATTGCTTTCAGTTTCAGAGAGTAAAGTCCCACCCACTGATCTGTAATAGGTCTGTAGCGTGAGCGGGTCCCGCCCCCTGGGAAAGATGAGGAACTTGTGCTTGTAGTCGTTACAGAAATCCACCCTTTTTACACTTCCTCCTACAATGAAGTCAAATGACGATTTTTGCGTCATTGTTGGAGGAAGTGAAAAAGGTAAATAGTGGATTTCTCTCGTCTCAGGGGAAAATGAGAGAATGTTGGACGACCATTCAATAGTATGACTGGTTTTCTAACAATGGACCTCTTAATGCAAATGGGTGGAGTGTCCCTTTAATACATTTTGTGTGTGTTAAAGCTAAAAAAGTGATTTTCTCTTTCTCTTTTGTTGTTTGATTAACTTTGGTGACACAAACAGTTGCGGGTATATTGGGCTGCTGTCACTTTAAGACGAATGCGTGTATCCAATACCGGTAATGATGAGCATCCGTTTTCTTTCTCTGTTTACATCTCATAACCGACTGCGTTTACGAGGAAACTCGTCAGGACGGGCATTTTGACTTAATTTTCCATGGACATGTCCGTTTAAGCACAAATAGATAAGAAAGGCAAGGGAATTCGGTGTTCATGAACTTCTCGTGTTGTCTGCGTGGCTCTGTCTGCGCACACAAAACAGTGCGCGAGTTACAGTCTTCTTGCACTTGATGTTTAAACTGACAGGATTTTAAAACACATATAAATGATAAACTATCACTCTATGATGGTTAAACTTAGCAATTAATCTGACGAACCGGGCGGCATGTGGCGCACATCGCAATATAGATGCTAAAAACGATACACCGCACAGCCCTACTTTTCATACAAAGCCATTTAAAGCAAACTACACATACATTAAAGAGAGAGAGTTAGTGGTTTAACAGGATTTAGTCAAGAGAAGTCTTTAGACATATTTTGAAAACTGCAAGCAAGGAAAGTGATTTTGTGCTTCTCTGTGAAGGTTCAGTATCAGCACTCACCCACTGCAGGCTTCTGGAATACACTGTAAATCACTTTGAATAAAAGCATCTGTTAATGCTGAAATGGCCAGTGTCTCACCTGGGGTCAGAGGTCACTGTTGCATCACTGGATCCAGATGGAAGATTCCTCACGGATTGATCACTCTGCACAGACTCACAGCTGGATCCAGGAGATGGAGGACTCATTTCAGAGGCAGTGTCCTCATCTTCTCTCTCTTTATGGAGACTCATTTTAGTTTTCTCCTACTCTCATTTGCCAAAAGAGTGAGGAGAGACTGATTTCAGACCTTTATTGTGGAAACACAGAGTGAAATACTGTAGCACAATTATACAATACAACAAAGTAAAAACTACAACGTTAGTACAGTCTTAATCAACATGATATTGTAATCTAACTATTTATCCCCATATTATAATAACATGCAAAAATAGCTCAATGTAACATAAAAAATAATAGTCAATAGTGATTCAAAAGTGATTTTCTCATAATAATAGTTGGAACTACATCCTCATGTTAAACACATTTATGCTGAAATGCTTCTTTGTGTTTGGGATCAGGAATCTTTATTCCCACATTTTTGTTTTTAAATCTGTCAAAATATACTTAAAAAAGCTTGTTTCTTAAGCTGAATCATCACACAGACTATCAACAATCTCTACATGTAGGGTATTCTATTAAACAGAGCTGGATACACTTCTCTCCTCTTCTTTACCACTAAATATTTGGTTTTTATGCATAAAAATGCAGAGTCACATAAATATTAAAGCTATATCCTATGATTTTAACTTTCCTTATACTGTTGTGAAAGGCACCGTCTGTTCATAATAGTGTCACGTTTAAAGTCCAAAGATGATGAAGATGAAGGTAGGTTAAGCGTTTCAAAATAGTAACAAGGTTTATTAATAGAAATGAACAACTCGAGAGAGCAGAGTAAACACCAACAATACTGGACAAAGAGTGAGTGAAGGTGAGGAACTTAAATACACATGGTGATGAACTAAATGACAAACAGCTCTGATGAACAAATGGATATACATTGAAACTGATTATGGCAAGAAAAGGGAAACAAAGGAACACAAGAAAACAGGTGACTAAACAGACTGATAGAAAACTAAACCAAAACTGAGTATAACTGTGACTTATAGCTTTGTTCGGCCATAATAAAGATAACTGATATTACTTAAACAAACAGACATTTCTCATGGATGTCACATGAGAAAACGATCATCTGCAGAGAGAAACTGCCATTCTGAAGACATCAGAGGACTGGAACTTCATTACATTATTTTATGTTCTTTTTTATTTATTAATTTTAAATATTCAGTTATCATGTATCATTTATGTATCCAGCTTTCAGTCCTTTTTAAAAGTCTTTTTTTACCAGATCAATATTTTAGTAAATAAAAGTGGTAAATTATTAAAATTTTATTTTTGTGCAAACAAAGCACTCGCGTCGCAATGACAGCATTTCTTTTTTTGGATGAACTAACCCTTTAAACACAATAAAGCAAAACTGCAGTTTGGCTATTTCATTTCAAACATTGTGAATTGTTGTTAAGATATTTTTATAAAACTCGGTAGGCCTACTTTCATTTTCTTATTCTTTTTTAATGTTTGCTAGAGCAGTGTGTGAATGCAGGAAGTGGAAACTGGACACTGTTTGAAACAAATGTAATAGTGCCCTACATTTTGAAACTTAATTTACATTAGTCTTTAGTATTTTGTGTAGTTTAATACTGGTGTGATAATCTGAATGCAGTATTCAGCACTGTTGTTGTGCTGTGTCGAACTTGAACACTTAAACTACAGTATATATAAAACGAACTATTATTATTATTATTATTTTTATTATTATTATAACCATTATTATATAAACCTAAAACTGAATGTTAAAACAAAGATCACGGGATATCAAAAGTAAATACGTTAATCGTCAATGTTTCCGCCATTTTGGTTTATTTGTCCTGTCTAAATATAATGATTTGTGTTTTAAATCCCATGAAAGAAGAGCATAAACATATAGAAGAATGAGTTCTGAACTTACCTCAAAATATGCGACAGTTTAAACACCCAGAGTAACAGGTTTAAAGCCTCGGAATGGCGTCTCTTCTCTTCCGTCTCTTTTCCTTTCGTTTCTACCTGGTAAAGGTGTGTCTTACTCTTGTTTTCTTGTAACTCCACTAATGTGAAAAACAAACTCACTCCCTCTAGTGGCGCAAAGAGTCTGTAATCTGATACCAGAGAGAGCGCGAGACTTCTTCTTCTTCTTCTTTTTAGGTTTAACTGGCGGTTGGCAGACCAACTTAAGGTGCATTTACCGCCATCTACCGGATATGAGTGTGGTCGTCGAGAATAGTCAGAGGGAATTATTCACCTATGCGCATACCTATGATATAAATATGTACATATTAAATTCGGTAGAACAACCCCGTATTTTTGAGAAACCTCATAACTTGATTTTTAACATTTTTAGATACATCTCCTAATAGATTAACTAAAGTAAGCGCTTTCCCTTCTTTATATAGGACTGATGTTAAATAACTTCGCTCTTCCATGTAATTATTACACTCTATTAGGACATGATCAACTGTCTCTGGCTGTCCGCAATAATCACAAACTCCTGTCTGATGTTTCCCTATACGGAACAAAGATCTATTGAGACCCGAATGGCCAATCCTTAAACGTGTCAACACTGCCTCTTCCCTCCGATTTCCATCCCTAGATCTACCCCCTCCCACATTTCTTTGCACACAGTAAAGATGTCTGCCAGTATCATTACTATCCCACTGCTCTTGCCACATCCTAATCACTTTTTCCTGAATAATAGATTTCCCTTCAGCTTTGCACATTGGGACATTGATGTTAACCACATCTAATTTCAAGGCCTGTTTAGCTAGAATATCCACCTCTTCATTTCCATCAACCCCTACATGGGCAGGGACCCAAACAAACTGAACACAAACATTCTTACTATGCAGCTGAAACAATATATAGTAAATTTTGTTTAATAGATCTAGTCTGCATGACTTTCCGGTTTTTATACTCAATAATGCAGCTTGACTGTCTGAGGCAACTACAGCTCTGTTTATGCCCCCAAAACATTTCATAAGCAACCAATTAAGAGCTAAAACAATGGCAGTAAGTTCCACAGTATACACTGAAAGATAATCAGATGTTCTTCTTTTAATTTTGATGTTATACCGTGGAATACTCACTGCCGCTCCTGTTCTGCCATTGTTGGGATCTTTAGACCCATCAGTATACAGTACAAGGTGTTCTTTAAACTGCTCAAAATAATTTTGAACAACAAGCCATTCTGGGGTACCGCTACTTTCCTTTTTCAATGCCAGTTGTAGCTGCAAGTCCACTACTGGCATAATAAACATCCATGGAGGTATAGATGAACATGGTACAGTCGAACTGAACTTAAATTGCGTCAGGCCTACATTCTGGGCTTTAATATCTCCAATCCACCCAAAGCTATAGTAGTTAGACTTCTGATGTTAGAGCGCGAGACTGACTGAGTCAGCTGGTTTTAACTCCACTGTATGAATAATAAACTCCCTCTAGAGGCGGAGAGCATCATCACAGTCTCAGTGGAGGACAACATATCTCAGTCTCAGAGTGAAGACCATCAGGAAAGTTGTATATGGTTCAGTGAGGTAAATAAATGACATTTTACAGTGTGGTGTTTTGAAAATCTGACCTTTGTCCTCAGGATGTTCTCTTAAATTGTTTAGACTTTACACTTCACCAGTAAAACATAAACTGTGGACCAACAAAAGTCCAGACGTGTCACGTGACGCCCACAAAAGGTGTGCCCGGCTCTACCCTACTCACTCATTAGATATTCTGAACACACAAAAAAAAGTTGTATAGTGCACTGTAAAAAATTTCTAACCCTCCCAAATCAAAAATTTCAAGTGACCGATAACATCTAAATTTTTCAATTGGCCCAAGTGAAATTATGTAAATTTCAATTGGCCCAAGTGAAAATCTGTACATTTAATTTTATAATTTACAGAATTTCATTTGGGCAAATTGAAAAATGTAGATGTTATCGGTCACTTGAAATTTTTGATTTGGGAGGGTTAGAAATTTTTTACAGTGTGCACTACGCATACTATAGCGAACTATATGTTCATATGTTACATATTCTCGTGTCATTTTATTTGTGAATAAAACTTTTACTCTTCAGAAACAAAACTAGTCACATTACCAGAGCCTCTGATTCAGAACAATCTCCAGCTTCCCCTTTGTGCAACTACAACCCAGAGTGAGAACATGCAGCTGACACGAACAGTTATGGGTTATGAGTTATGATGCTCCATGAACAATCGTGCAAAGCATCATTGGATGCATTGGATGAGAGGCTGCTCACTGCAGAGCCATGGGTGGAGTGTGAAGTCCAGCTCCGCCTCTCTGAATGTAATTTGGGCCTAATGGGTGGAGCTAGAATATCTAACCACACCCTAACTCAACCCATAACCCTATTAGACGTCCAGAGAGACGTCTAATTTGCTGGATGTAATTTGACTCTGCAGTGAGCACTACTTGGAGAACTTTGAAAGGTTTGCACAAGGTTGGGAGGAACAAAGAGAAATTAAGTATTCCTGGGAAACAGAAAGTAAGGCGAGACCCTTAAATGATCAGAATCAGAATCAGAATCAGAATGAGCTTTATTCGCCAAGTGTGCACAAACACACAAGGAATTTTTTGTGGTTTTTACAGGAGCTCTTGGTACATACATACATATATGACATTAGAACAGGCATTTAAATGAGAACATAAATAAATAGAATAAACAATAATAATAGTTATAGTATACATCTGAAACAGTTATGTACAGATTTGTGCATTGTGTGTACAGCTCTATAAATAAAATTTGTATATGTATTTACACAAAAAAACCTCTTGCTTCTCTCTCAAGTACTGAATGAATTATACAGCAGGTGTTAATTGCTGTTTTAGCTGTTTAAGCTGGAGATAGCATGGGGGAAAAAACTGTTTTTGTGCCTAGATGTTCTAGTGCGCAGAGATCTGTAACGTCTGCCTGACGGCAGAAGTGCAAACAGGTTTTGGCCGGGGTGGGAGGGGTCTGTGATGATGTTCCCTGCCCGTTTCTTCACTCTGGCATTGTACAAGTCCTGAAGGTTGGGGAGGTGTACATCAATGATCCTTTCAGCTGTCCTAACAGTCCGTTGTAGTCTTCTTATATCTGATTTGCTGGCTGACCCAAACCAGACAGTTATAGAAGTGCACAGAACCGACTCAATAACAGCTGAGTAAAACTGAGTCATCTGCGCTTGTGGTAGGTTGAACTTTTTCAGCTGACGAAGGAAGTACAACCTCTGTTGGGCCTTTTTGACAATGGAGTCAATGTGATTGTCCCACTTCAGGTCCTGAGAGATGGTAGTGCCCAGGAACCTGAATGACTCCACTGCTGTCACAGTGCTGTCCATGATGGTGAGAGGGGGGAGTGCAGGGGGGTTTCTCCTAAAGTCCACTATCATCTCCACAGTTTTGAGCGTGTTCAGCTCCAGGTTGTTATGACTGCACCAGACAGCCAGCTGTTCAACCTCTTGTCTGTAAGCAGACTCGTCACCGTCCTGGATGAGGCCAATGACTGTGGTGTCGTCTGCAAACTTCAGGAGCTTGACGGAGGAGTCTTTGGAGGTACAGTCATTTGTGTAGAGGGAGAAAAGCAGTGGGGAGAGAACGCACCCTTGGGGGGCACCAGTGCTGATGGTAAGGGTCCGAGATGTGACTTTTCCCAGCCTCACTAGCTGCTGCCGGCCTGTCAGGAAGCTGATGATCCACTGACAGATGGAGGAGGGCACAGAGAGCTGGGTTAGTTTATTCAGGAGGGTATCCGGGACGATGGTGTTGAAAGCGGAGCTGAAGTCCACAAACAGGATCCTTGCATAAGTCCCTGGTTTGTCCAGATGTTGGAGGATGTAGTGCAGTCCCATGTTGACTGCATCATCCACAGACCTGTTTGCTCGATAAGCAAACTGCAGGGGGTCCAGCAAGGGTCCAGTGAGGTCCTTCAGGTAGGCCAGCACCAGTCTCTCAAATGACTTCATGACCACAGATGTCAAAGCAACAGGTCTGTAATCGTTAAGTCCAGAGATTTTAGGTTTCTTGGGTACCGGGATGATGGTGGAGTGTTTGAAGCAGGAGGGGACTTCACACAGCTCCAGTGATCTGTTGAAAATCAGTGTGAAGATGGATGACAGCTGGACAGCGCAGGCTTTGAGACAGGCTGGTGAGACACCGTCTGGGCCTTTGGCTTTCCTTATCTTCTGTTTCCTGAAGACTCTGCATACATCCTCCTCACTGATCTGAGGTGCAGGCTGAGAAGCAGTATGGGGGAGGGAGGGGGGTGTTGATGGTTGTGTGTAGAGACGGTCAGAGCGGGTGTGGGGTGTGAGAGCAGGCTTTTCAAATCTACTGTAAAATACATTGAGATCGTCGGCCAGTCGTTGATTCTCAACAGTGTTGGGGGATGGTGTTTTGTAGCTGGTGATGGCTTTCAGGCCTTTCCACACTGATGCAGGGTCGTTAGCTGAAAACTGGCTTTTCAGCTTTTCAGAGAAGCTCCTCTTAGCTTCTCTGATCTCCTTTGTCAGTGTGTATTTGGCCTGTTTGTACAAGGCTCTGTCCCCACTCCTGTAGGCATCCTCTTTGGCCTGACGAAGATGTTTTAGTTTTGCAGTGAACCATGGCTTATCGTTGTTATATGTTAAAAAAGTCCTAGTGGGGACACACATGTCCTCACAGAAGCTGATGTAAGATGTCACAGTGTCAGTGAGCTCATCCAGATCAGTGGCTGCAGCCTCAAAAACACTCCAATCAGTGCAGTCAAAACAACCTTGTAAGACCTGCTCTGTTTCGCTGGTCCATCTCTTTACAGTTCTTACAACTGCCTTAGCAGATTTAAGTTTCTGCTTGTAGGCTGGGAGAAGATGAACCAAACAATGATCAGAGAGTCCCAAAGCTGCTCTGGGGACAGAGTGGTATGCGTCCTTTAAAGCAGTGTAGCAATGGTCCAGTATGTTAGTGTCCCTGGTGGGGCAGGTGATGTGCTGTCTGAATTTAGGCAGTTCACGGGTGAGATTAGCTTTATTAAAATCGCCGAGAATGATAGTGAAAGAGTCCGGGTAACTTTGCTCTGTTTGTGTGATCTGATCAGCCAGCTGTTGCAATGCCGCGCTCACACACGCGTCAGGGGGGATGTACACACTCGCCAGAATAAATGAGGAAAACTCCCGCGGCGAATAAAAAGGCTTACAGTTAATGAAGAGAGCTTCCAAATTAGGGCAGCACATCTTCGTCAACACTGTCACATCTGAACACCAGCCTTCGTTGATATAAAAACATAATCCACCGCCTCTCGTTTTCCCAGTTAACTCGGCGACGCGATCCGCCCTGAACAGCTGGAAGCCCGTTAGATTTAGCGCACTGTCCGGTATGGAACCGTTCAGCCATGTTTCTGTGAAGCAAAGAGCAGCCGAGTTTGAAAAGTCCTTGTTTGTGCGGGTGAGAAGTAGTAGTTCGTCTGTTTTATTTGCTAGAGAACGGAGATTTGCCAAGTGAATGCTCGGCAGCGGAGTCCTGAATCCGCGCTGTCGAAACTTCACGAGCGCGCCCGCGCGTTTCCCTCGTTTGCGTCTTTTGAAGCGCTTGTACAGGATCGCAGCTCCGCCAACTAGGATGTCTAATAAAATGTCGGAATGCTCAAAAGTCGGCAAAATGTCGTTTGGTGTGTTGTTCCTGATGTCTAGGAGTTCGTTCCTAGTTAAACTGACGGGGAAAAGGTTACATAAAACAGGACAAACAAACAAAAACAGTAAAAGTACTGAGGAGCTCAAAACCGAAGCAGCCATCCGCGGCGCCATTTTGGATAAATATGGTAAATAATGATAAGAACAAGGAAGTGTAGACTCTACACGAAAACTCTCTCCAACCCGAAACGGTACAGTTTATAATTCGAAATCATTTCAGTATCAGATATAATACAGTTTTTTTTTTTTTTTTTTTTTTTTAAGTTGTTGATTTTTAAGTTGTTTTTTTAAGTTGTTTTGTAAGTGATAAGGTTTTTTTTAGAGATAACGTTTGTTCTTTTGAACAACTTAGAAAAAACGTACTGTGACAAAAGTAGTAAATTGCAAGTCTGCAACAATTTGGATTTACATTTAAAAGTAAAATTTTTGCCGATTGTTCTGTAATGGTATTTTAAACATTCGTACTAGATAATAATAATGTGTCTGAATGTGGCAATATTTTAATATGTTAATATGTTAATATGTTATCTATCTATATATATATATATATATATATATATATATATATATATATATATATATATATATATGTATATACAGTATATATATGTATAAATATATATATATATACCTTTATTAGACCAAGATATTGAAATGTCTGACTGCAACGTGTGCCAGATTAATGTATAGGCCTAGACCATGCAAAACAGAAATTTTTCAAATCAAAATGATTTATACGTTTTGCTTTGATGATATCTCTTGATCAAAATATTTTACATGACGAATAAAAAAGGGCAGTGGGGCTCGGGTACAAACCAGAAATGTAGGCCTGATTAATTAGTAATTAATTCAATTAATTGCATAGTAATATTTACTTGGAAAAACAAATTTACCTTTTTAAAAGACATTTCATTACATTCATGTAAATTAGCTAATATAGATCAACCTAAACGTTTTTATGTGTGTGATAAATTGATGTCCACTAGACTGTTGGACGATGGTCCCAGATCAGTCCCAGATCTAAGACTGTTTTGCCCTTTTTCTCCCAGTGACTCAAAATGGCCGCCACTAAAAGAGTGATGACTGAGGCACTTGAGGAGCTTATTGAAACAGATCTCCAAGAGTTGAAACAGCAGCTACGGAGTGGAGTGACGTCAGACATCAGCCCTATTCCTCGAGAAAAGCTGGAGAAATCTGACTGTATGGATGTGGTGGATTGTATGGTACAACAGTACAGTGATGATGCGGGCAGGATCGCAGTCCAAGTGTTGCGTAACATCAAACAAAATTATCTTGCACATCGCCTTGAGCTGAAACTTAAGGAAGGTAAAGAAAAACCTGTGTATACTGGTTTAAAGACTATGAGTGTAATGCTCTAAATTCTATAGAAAAACAAGCAAAGAGGAATGTACATGAATTGGACATTTTTCTCTACATGAACATATTCCCAATTTTATGTTATACATTGTATTAGAAAGGCAGAAAAAATATTTAGTGCAGACTTTAGATTGTTCTTTGTTCAATGGGCGGTTGGTACATCTTTAAATATATTGAATGATCTAAAACATGATGTGTGTTTTTCTGTCTTCAGCTCATCCATCTGTTCAGGAGGAGAGCAGAAATGCTCCAGTGTCTGTGGAGGAGCAGTCAGTCCAGTCCAGTTCAGTCCAGTCCAGTGCGAGTCCAGTCCAGTCCAGTCCAGTGCGAGTCCAGTCCAGTCCGGTGCGAGTCCACACACAATGACTCCATGCAGCCGACAGATGAAGACTGAAATTCTTACAAGAGAGAAAAAAGAAGCAAGTATCTCTGTTTCAAATAACTTTTGACTGATTTTTGACATGGATCAGTGTTAACACTAATGCTCCTCCTAAGATACCCAACTCTAATGTTGCTCCAGACATTGGTTCTGTTGCTTCTGCTTTAATTCTGTTCATTTTGGATTGTGTTGGCGCTGGGCTGGAGCAGAGAGAGACAAGGAGAACATGGAGTGGCTGCTGAAGGCTCTGGATTACAGTGTTGAGAAATACACAAATCTCTCTGGAATTGTGCGTAAAGCCTCATGAAATTATTATTATTTATAAATCAGTGAAAGTCTTTGGAATGTACTGAAGGAGACTTTACAGACTTTTGCATTGTCAATACAAGATCTTGATGCACCTCTTAATGGAAATAAGGTTTGTGATGTTATGTCCTATACACAAGAACATCCCAAAGACTTTCACTGAGGTTCAGCTCTGGACTCAGAGGAGCTGATTCATGTGTGGAAATGATTCTTCCAACCATTCTTTCACAATCTGAGCCTGATGAATCCTGACATTGTAATCCTGGAATATGGCCATGATGTGTCTTCCTACATGTTTGTTTAAGAAATAAAAACCACACACTCCATTGATTGGGTTAGAAGAACTGTCGCCAAACATATAACATGCTAGAAACATAATAATAACTGCAATAATGATTCAATCTGTTACGATATTAAAGTGTCTAGGAAATATACATAACATTAAGGATATTAAAACACCACTGGTGTGTGGAATGTGGTGGAAGGAAACATGACAGACAACTTCTGAGAGAGAAATTTGACTGGAGTTTTATTTTACAACAAGCCGTAGCCACTGAATCCAGTCAAAGCAATTATATGTCTGTGGGCTATGTACAATGATAAATAAAATAAAAAGGAAAATGGGAAAGAACTTAAGTGGCGCCAAAGGAAATAACAAAACATAACAAAACAATCCTTAACTAATCCCTAAACCTAACCAAAGAAAAATGCAGAAAACAAACCGAAATCTTTGCGCATCCGGCGCCTAAATAACCTGACTAATAATAAAAATACAAGGGTTGGCGCTCACCTCTTACCTGGTGTGTATATACACAAAAGCAGCTACGGGCAGAATGTATATCGCGATATACTGACCTGATGTTCCTTCCCAAAATAGCTTTGCAGCTGAAAACTCTTGTTATATTCTCATATAGTGATACACACGTAATACGAATAAGTTACTAAATATAAATATAATCACTAAAGCACATAGCACACTTCTCCAGGTAGATTAGATTAAACAGACAAAACTCTCAAGGAGTACACAAAAACTCAGCACGCCGCATAACAGCTTGCTGCCACAAGAGAGGGAGAGAGAGAAGTGAATGAACCCGCCATCTCTCTTAAAGGGGTGGTTCAGGATTTTCAACATCGGACCTCATTTTCAAGTGAGCCTGTTTGTCATTCATCAGTGGAGACAGTTTTCAAAAAAATTCATCCAGTCCTTACTTTTGGATAGTTCGCTGGTGCTAGGCTAGCGCGAGTCAACGGTAGATGCGTTAGCCTGCCATTAAAAACAGTTTTACCCACTCCACAGTACACCAAAAGCAAATAAATTATATAACGCCAGACTATCGATGTAAATGTATGTTGAGAGAATAATGTTAGAATTCAAACTACACTTGCATCTCAATGATCGCATTACATTTACAGGAACTAGTTTCTCAGCAGTGGCGGAATTTTACTTTGCTCCAGTTAGTACTGCGCCGAAAAGTAAACACAGAAAAGAAGCGCACTACAGTCGGGACGTCTAGCTAGCTAGTAGGAGTCTCGGTTGCCTAGGTAACTTAATATCACTCCGCCGCTGCTGTAGACTGTGCTAATAAACACAGGGAACAAAGTATAACTATTGCAATGCGATGAAAGGGTAGTTTGATTTCTAACATTATTCTCTCAACAGACATTTATATCGGTAGTCTGGCGTTATAACTGATTTGCTTTTGATGTACTGTGGAGTGGGTAAAACTGTTTTTAATGGCAGGCTAACACATCTACCGTTGACTCGCGCTAGCCTAGCACCAGCGAACTATCCAAAAGTAAGGACTGGATGAATTTTTTTGAAAACGGTCTCCACTGATGAATGACAAACAGGCTCACTTGAAAATGAGGTCCGATGTTGAAAATCCTGAACCACCCCTTTAAACCAGCTGGACTGCCTCTGATTGGTTCTGGTGCTCCGCCCTAAGGATAACTGACAGATGAGTCAGCCAGTCACAGCGACCTAGAGGCGGGCACAAACAGAAAGAAAACTCAATGAACGCACAACACACGTGTAGTGCATCAGCGAGCGAAAACATCATTCCCACGCCAGCGAAACGCACGTGGAACGTAACACAATCATATACTTTTAAGCATTTGCCTATTTAAAGGGATAGGTCACTTTGAAATTAATTTTTTATATGTTTTAGCTTACCTCAAGGGCATCCAAGATGTAGGTGTCTTTGTTTCCGCAGTAGTTTCAATTTTGATATTTTTAGGTCAAACCGTTCTTGTCTGTCAGTCATATAATGCAGGTCGATGGTCACTGTCTCAAAACACAAGCACAGAGTCCAAATTAAAACAATTCCCCACGTCCAAATGAAACAATTCCCCATCATAAGTACACATTGATGGCCTAAGACACGAAACGAGCGGTTTGTGTGAGAAAACGAACAGTATTTATATCATTGTTATCTCTTAAAAACAGCACACGTCCAAATGATCTGACGGCGCGGGCGGGTATAGATATATACATAGATGTCGCCTTGGCTACGGTTTCGTTCCAATGAACTGCAGTAGCGAAGGCGACATCTAGTGTATACATCTATACCCGCCCGCGGGCGGGTATAGATGTATACACTAGATGTCGCTTGGCTACGGTTTCGTTCCAATGAACTGCAGTAGCCAAGGCGACATCTATTTATATATCGATACCCGCCCGCGCCGTCAGATCATTTGGACGTGTGCTGTGTTCAAGAGATAACAATGATATAAATACTGTTCGTTTTCTCACACAAACCGCTCGTTTCGTGTCTTAGGCCATCAATGTGTACTTATGATGGGGAATTGTTTCATTTGGACGTGGGGAATTGTTTTAATTTGGACTCTGTGCTTGTGTTTTGAGACAGTGACCATCGACCTGCATTATATGACTGACAGACAAGAACGGTTTGACCTAAAAATATCAAAATTGAAACTACTGCGGAAACAAAGACACCTACATCTCGGATGCCCTTGAGGTAAGCTAAAACATACCAAAATTTTATTTCAAAGTGAACTATCCCTTTAAAACAGTGACTTTTTTGTTTATAATTTTTTATTATATATATATATATATATATATATATTGTTGTTGTTGTTGTTCACAGGAAATAGATACAGCAATCAAGGACTTCGCTGCACGTTCTGAACATGAAGACTCGGACAGCACCTTTGTGGTTATTATGTCTCACGGGAAAAAGACCTCATATAGTGAAGAAACCATTTTAGGGGTCAACTTTAATGAGAGGGAAAACCCTGATGATTACTTCCGTGTTGACGACATCTTCTCCCATCTGAACTCAGAAACTCAGAAATGTCCTGCTCTGATTAATAAATCAAAGGTTATTCTGATTCAAGCCTGCAGAGGAGGTACGACATTACTGATAAAACTCATATTGCTATTTCCCGTTTTCTCTTTACCTTTTTCTTTATTTAGTACTGTATTGTGTGTCCATTTCTCTGTCCAGATCACGGTTACTATTGCTCTGGTCGTTGTGTGCACGTGAGCAAAGATTTCGTCTGTTTTATGTCCAGCCCCCCTGGTCAGTTTACTGTATGTGACATGATTGCTGAAATGAGATTAATTTGTAGCTCACACATGTGTTTGTCTTGTTCACAAATGTCTGGTAAAAATTATTAAATGAATGATTTGATGTGTGACACCACTCAGACGTGTGACACCACTCAGATGTGTGACAAATAAAACAGTGCAGTTGTTTGTTTGTTATACATATAAATGCTTAACTTACCATTGATTTATCTCCACAGGTATCAATTTGTACAGAAATAGTATCAAAGGATCTTTTTTTTGTCAACTACATCGTGGAGGTGTTCTGTGAAAGGGCTCATGATGATGACATCATGGATCTGTTCAGGAAGGTAATTTAAGAATTTTAATTGGTTTATTTTTCCAATGTTTTGATTTTGAGTTTTTTTTAAAGTACAGTACAGTTTTTTCACTTTCAAATTGTTTATTTTTTATTTTTTTTATAGGTCAGCTCACGCATGGATAACGACCCACGTTTCCCACAGCAGTGCAAAATATTGCCAAGTATAGAAAGAGTCACGCTTACAAAAAAATTCTACCTGTTCCCTGGACTTTGAGTATGTGCAGGTTCAATCAAAATCACACTTTTATGGCAATCTCTAATTCGACATCTAAACAAAACAAAAGTCTAAATATGAAAAAAAAGAGTGTGTGCTGTAAATTTGTTTCTGAAATGAAATATTTAAATTTAGTAAGAGTACTGAGCTCAAGACATAAATCTGTGCTGTAATTAAAATTATGACATTTATTAGCTTATATATAACCTAATTAATTCGTCATTTTTATGTATCATTCTTACCTTTATTTTTTAAACTTGATCCCATTTAATGACATTCATCATATACTTTTCTATTACCATATTACTGTATTAACAACATAACCGATTAATAAGTTAAGTCCATGTCCATGAAATGGAGACAATGTGCAGTCAATTTTCCACCCACTTGTTTGTTATGAGAACATTTACAAATCTTTGATAAAAATGCAAATGAATCAGTAAATCTTTTCTAATTTGTTGCCATCACTGTCTCTTGCCTGCGTATCCTTCTGCATTTGGTTGAAGCCTGAGTTAACTCATACTGAAGTTCTGTTCATATGTTAGCATATTTTAACTGAAATCTTGGCATGCCATCATAGAGTTGAGTTTGGCTTCATGGCACAGATGTAGCCGCTTCCCCGCTCAAATAAAGTGAAGGTAGATGTTATAGAAAATAAAACTAGTTAAGGCTATTTCAGCAGCTGTGAATAAATAATGCTCATTTGTTTTGACAATAAAATAATGTTTATCTCTATGGTTTTAAACCCATAATGGTTTTAAAATATCCTGTAAAGAAGAGCAGAAGCCTGTTTATGTTATACATTGTAACAAAGAACGTATGAATTTATCACAAAATAGACAACATTTAAATACGCAATGTTTTAGCTTGAATATCCGTAATTGTCTTTCTTCAATGACATTTGACCCCTGTCCAGCAGCAGAGACTCCAACAACACATCCATTCAGGACATGAGAGAGGAACCAATGAAGAATGAAAACAGACTGAGAATCAGAAAGACACATGAAATATAGGAGAGCAGACAGTGTGTGAGTGTGTGACGTCTGCTTTAAACACACACTAATCACTGCATCATCTCAATGTTTAGTGTCTGAATCTCTCAGTCCTCAATCTGAACTTTACAGATGTAACATGACACGCAGTCCATTCATTATGTGCAAAGATTTATTGAACAAAACCAGTAAGTGCTACACTGTACAGATGTTAAAATACAGAGACATTTTCTCCTGATCTGATGCTTAGAAGTTACTTACTTAGTAACTTAGATTCATTCAAATTAATTTATATTTTTTGCAATGTATTTGGACTAAAACCATTTTAAGTTTTCAAAAACACAGAAAAAAAAATAATTTAGAGATAAAGAGGTAACTATAAAATGTATCAAGTCAAGGTTGAACCAAATCAAAGACAAACATATGAATTACTCAGAATTGTAGTTTTGGCATAATTTTGCAAAGACAATAGTGTTAAACACAGAGTGAGGTAAAACTTACAACAAAACCATAAAATGGATCTTTCCGGACAATCCAGCAGGATGAAACTGAGACTGAGGATCCTCTGAAACTGTGGACAACGTCTACAGTAGCTTTATGAGATCAAATGAAGAGCCAGTGTTTCTACAGACCATCATCTCTGACTCCCTGAAGTCTCCACTGACTCACACAATAACAGACGACACCGGATATCAGTTGCGTGTGATCAGACCCTTCAGAACCTTCAGTGAAGGAGTGACAAATCAGGACAGCAAAAAAGATTCAAAAGTTATGAAATGTTAAAAAATATCTATCTATCTATCTATAAATTATTTAACAATAAATGATATGTATTTAAATATAACATAAAAAACAGCTTGACTACTGTTGTGTGTTTATGAAATGAAAATGTACCCTTCTGTGTTTCTTTGTGTAAACGCCATAGAGTTTGTAGTAGTGCTATAAAAAACAGCAAGCACCTGGTTTATCTTACTCCCGTCTATCATGTATTTCTTAGAAACTATAAAGGAAATATATAACGATTACCTCAAATGGATTAACCTAATCTTTCCTGTTTGACAGAGGGTTGTAAGTCTGTGTTAGCCAATCAGAAACTCAATATGATATGATCGATATAGTTTACAGAGCTATTTGCATATTCACAACATATTCTGATAGGTCCAGTAATTTATTCATATAAGCAAATCTGACCAATCACATCTCTTATTAGCACTGTGGAGGTTGGCCTTCATAGCACTTTGAAGAGGAGCCTTCGTGTACACTTTATGTAGAATTTGTTTGATTCCGTCATTTGTCACAATTGTGACTTTATATCTCCTTATTCTGACTTTATTTCAGATAATTGTGAATTTATATGTCATGATGTGACTTAAAATGTGTTTCCATATGTGTCTTTTTGGTTCATCACAGGAGGCTGTTAAATCTGACACAGAGACACTGAAGAATCATTATAAACCCTAAATCCAGCATAGAGGGGTTCAGTGAATGTGGTGTTGAATGTGTATAAGTGTGTGAGTGTGTGTGTGTCAGAGACCCTGTAGAAGGACAGAGTGCCGGCCGACACGTCCACATACACTCCTACTCTGTTAGAACAAGATGAAGGGACATGAATGTTCGTTCTCTTACTATTGTGCCAGACAGAGTAATTGTCATCACAACAGTAAAGATTCCAGGACTTTTCATTGTGTCCAAACTGACATTCACTCCCTCCTTTCCTGCTGATTCCTTTATATGCCACTGCGACATGACCCCATCCAGTCCATTCAGCCTCCCAGTAACAGCGTCCAGTCAGACTCTCTTGACATAGAACCTGCTCCTGGAGCACAAATCTCTCTGGATGATGAGGATACAGCTGATACTCTTTCTCATATGTTGTTTTTTTGTTCCCATCAGACAGAGAGAGACGAGTGTGTGCTGTGTTTGGATCCAGAGTGAGATCACAAGCATCTGTGCACAGAAAGACAGATCAGAAAAGCGGTGGCATCAAGAATGCAGAGGTTTGCATGTGTGTGAGGACTTACATTTCCGCAGTCCTGGTGTGATCCATACATTTCCTCCATGATCCAAACTGAGCAGAGAGAAAAACAAATAATGTGTAAAGGTGCAGTATGTAATATTGGCTGCTAGCTGTTATAATGGGTACTGCAGTCCATATTCAAAATATTGGAGAGAGTTGTTTCTCCCACCCCGTCCTCTGAATCGACGCTCACATGATTTGCCAGATTGAGAAACGCAACAGGAATGAGGGCGCATGACAATGGAAAGCGATACATTTCATGTTCCTTTTATGAGCCTTACATTGCAAGCTGATCAGCCAATGTAATAATTTGCAATGTTTTTACTGCAGAGGCTTTTTAGGTTGGGTAAAATCTGCAATCTGTGACTCAGTTGTTTGCTGGCTGCAATCCGCTGTGTTTTCCACCAACTGGCAACCCGTGTTTCAAAATACTATTGGGCAAATTTGCAGTGTAGCGGGTTCACACAGACCAAAACAAAAACAGACATTCAACCCCGGAAAGCACATTTAAAAGTAGAATAGCTGGCTGAAGCATTGTTTTTCATAGAAACTAGTAGTTGAACTTAGCATGTTTCTTGTATTTCTACAAGCATATTATGGTAGTTTTATGCTTTAGTAAAGTAAGGACCCAATATATTCTTCGCTTAGGAGTAAAAATACTTTTGAAATAGGTGACCATTTAGATGATCCTTTAAGAGGATATGCAAATATGTGGTAAACAACCAACAATGTCAGCTGTGAAAGGACAGACTAAATAGAGGAAATGAACCGGAGAAGATTTCCATGTAAAAAAAAAAAAAGAGCCTCAGAGCCACACCTACCTATTACATAAACGCCACGGACCAATGGTAGTTTGAAGGTGTTTACCAGACTTTTCTGACTTTTGTTTTTAGCTTTTCAAGAAAGTGTATTAATTTGCTTTCAATATTTACTAATGTCCTGCAGAGTTCAGCTCCAACCACAATCAAACACACCTGATCCAGCTAATCAAGTTTACTTGAAAATTACAGGCAGGTTTGTGAAGTCAAGGGGTTAGAACAGAAGTCTGCAGGAAGGTAGACCTCCAGGAGCAGGGCTGACAACGATTCATTGTGCACTTTATGAACATTCTGCAGATTTTATCTGAAATCGGTAACTACACTCGTTCGTTATTTAGTGAAAAAATAAAACTGTATAGTGTAGTCATTTTATTTAAAGCTGAATTAAATTAAAACCTCTAGTTTTACACCTCTAAAGTTGGCTATAACAGATTAAAAATGTTGTTCTTACATGAGGTTTATGGATTTTTCTGTATTAAATCAGAGAGTCAGCAAAAAAATAATGGGAGCACAACATTTCAGAAAACATTATCTTAACAAAATATCCCTCTTAGAAAACATATGATTCATAACTAGCCCACATACTTGAGTATCTGCAGTTTGTAGTTTGGATCATTAAGTCTGTCGTTGAGCAGCTGAACTCCTGATTCTCCTGGGTGATTGTAGCTCAGATCCAGCTCTCTCAGGTGTGAGGGGTTTGAACTCAGAGCTGAAGACACATAACCACAGCCTTTCTCTGTCACCATACAGCCAGACAACCTTCAGACACACACACAATCAGATCATCAACAAACACACATCAAAATTATGACCGGCTGAGTGTATATATATCCCTTATATGCTCTAACACACCTCAGTATCTCCAGCTGACAGTTTGGACTCTTTAGTCCATCAGAGAGCAGCTTCAAACCTGAATCCTGCAGGTCATTGTTACTCAGGTCCAGCTCTCTCAGGAACGAGTTTGAAGATTGAAGGGCGGATGCCACAATTTTACAGGACTGGCAACTGAGATTACAGCCAGCAAGACTAAAAGAAAGCAGAACACAATTTTCTGTCTGTAAATTCTCTAACAGTTAAAATGTATCTGACTGAAGATATATACAAATATTAAATAACTTAAATGAGTATACAAGAGTGAAAAAACACTCACAGAGCTTTCCTGCACTTGATCACAGCTGGTATCAGTCTTCTTCTACCCTGATCTGATGTGTTGTATTTCTTGAGGTCCAGCTCATCCAGCACCTCATCTGACATCTGAAGCATGTAGGCGATTGTTGAGCAGTGAGCAGGAGAGAGTTTCTTCTCTGAGTGTTTGTCTGATTTCACAAACTCCTGAATCTCTCTGGACAGAGTCTGATCTTTGACTTCCAGCAGACAGAGGAACAGATTGATGGATCTTTCAGTGGAGAGTCCATGTCCATCTTTGATCTTCTCTTTAATGTACTGTGTGGTTCTCCTGATGCTCTCTGAGCTGTTCACTGTGTGTGTCAGTAGATCCTGTAAGAGTCTCTGATTGGACTCCAGTGAGACGCCCAGCAGGAACCGGAGGAGAAGATCAAGATGTCCATTTTTGTTCACTATAGCCTTATCAGTGACTCTTTTATGGAGATTTTCCAGTGCATCAAAACATGCGTCAACAGTGTTGTTTATGTTGTAGTAAAACACATAGAAAGCAGCAAGAAACTCCTGAATGCTCAGATGAATGAAGCTGTAGACTTTCCTCTGATGAATCACAGATTCCTCCTTAAAGATCTCAGTGCAAATCCCAGAATACACTGAGGCGTCAGTGACGTCTACGCCGCTCTCTCTCAGGTCCGCCTCATAGAACATCACATTGCCCTTCATCAGCTGTTTGAAAGCCACTTCAGCAAGTTTCACAATCACTTCTCTGTTGGACTTAAGGAGTTTCTCTGGATCTCTCTCTTCATACTTCTGATTCCTCACGTTGATCTGAATCAGCAGGAAGTGGATGTACATTTCAGTCAGAGTTTGAGGGATTTCTGCACTCAGGTCCTCTTTCAGGAGCTTCTGAAGCACAGTGGATGAGATCCAGCAGAAGACGGGTATGTGGCACATGATGTTGAGGCTTCTTGCTCTTCTGATGTGTGAGATGATTCTGCTGGCTTGATGCTCGTCATGGATTCTCTTCCTGAAATATTCCTCCTTCTGAGGCTCGTTGAATCCCTGAATTTCTGTCAGATGGTTGATGTAATTGGAGGGGATCTGATTGGCTGCTGCTGGTCCGGAGGTGATCCAGATGAGAGCAGAGGGAAGCAGATCTCCTTTAATGAGGTTTGACATCAACACACCCACTGATGAAGTCTCAGTCACATCAGAAACTTTCTGATCATCTGAAAACATCAGTGTGATTCTGCTTTCATCCAGACCATCAAAGATGAACACAACTTTACACTCCTCATAAATCTTTGAGTCCAGATCTTGAAGTTCAGGATGAAAGTCCTGCAGAAGTTTGTGAAGACTGTACTGATCATCTCGGATCAAGTTCAGCTCTCGAAATGGAAGCACAAACATGAAATCTACATCCTGATTGGCTTTTCCCTCGGCCCAGTCCAGAATGAACTTCTGCACAAAGACGGTTTTCCCGATTCCAGCGATGCCTTTAGTAAGAACAGTCTTGATTTGGTCTTTCTCCTCACATCCTAGTACAGGTGGGGCTTTAAAGATGTCATTGCAGATGATTGGAGTGTCTTGTGAGTGTTGTGTTCTGGCTATTTTCTCCATCTGTAAAACCTCTTGTTCTTCATTCACTCCTTCTCTCTCTCCCTCTGTGATGTAGAGCTGTGTGTAGATCCTGTTCAGGAGGGTTTCATTCTCTTGGAGTTTGATTCCCTCAAATAATCTTTCATACTTGTTCTTCATGCTGGTTTTGTGTTGGTCTTTGACTCTCTGCAGGTCTCCAGTCTCCTGAATGTGTCTCTGCAGGACTGCTTCAGTTTTGTCCTGATAGTGGGATGTAGAGAATGGCACAGATCTGATCAGCTCTTGTATCTCCGCCCTGCTGTAATTAAAAAGGTAAAGAGCAGCAATTGCCGTCATTAGAATGACCATTAAATAACATAAAAAATATATTGGTTACTATATATGATTTTATGATGGGTTTTTTTCATGGTATTTCTTTCTTTTTCTTATTACTTTTTTTTTTACAGAGTTTTTTCATTAAAATAATTTTTCATCTTAGATGCACTACAATAAATCAACAAGTAAAGGTTTATACTAACGGAGGATCAGAGGTCACTGGTCCATCACTGAAATGTATGGGTGGCGTCATGGATCTGCTACTCTTCAGAGACACAGCGCTGGGTTCTGGAGACTCTGATCTCTGTCTCTCCCTCCTGCTGATGCTGACAAATGACAAACAAACAAAAAGTAATTTTGGAGCACTAGCTATGCTGTATAACTAGAATGATCAATATATTTACACGTATTTATTAATTTAGCAGACACTTTTCATCTTTTAATCCATTTACAATAAAGCAATACAAAAGTTCATCCAATAGAGTAACATGAGAGAAAAGAGATTAAGTATTTTGATTGATTTATTTGACAATATTGAAATTTGTACACAGAGGGATCATACATAATTTCAAACTGTCGAGGATAAAATGCACAGAAAAGCCAAATACTTATTTCCATTGTGGTCCTCTATGTTTACAAAATGTAAGAACAGAACAGACCAGATCATATATGGAGAGAAATCACCATCAAGTTCAGCATCTCACACTACATCACTTTAAAATTAATGATAAAAAGGCCTTTCTAAAATCACTTTCAACTTTTATCTGCTTTATACAACAAGGTAAATTATTCCAGGCTATAGCACTAATATATAGAAAGGAATTCATCCCCATTAAACTCTTAAATCTACAAGGATAAATATCAGTGCTACTCCCCCTTGTGGAATGACTATGCACATTTTTCACATGTACATAATAATCTATGAGGTACCTTGGAGCACTTTTCTTTATTATTTTAAATGCCAACACCAATTTAAGAAATGTTACCCTTTTTTTCAACTTTTAAAAAACCAAGCTCTCTAAAATGTTCATCATTTAGATGCAGCTGTGGATGTGCTTTCAATATTACCCTGCATAGCTTATTTTGAGCAGTTTGCAATTATTTTTTTGTTCGTTTCGTACTACCACTAAACCAAAATGTTGCAGCATAATCATAGTGTGCCTGCACTAATGCTCCAGCTAACATTTTTAAAGTTTGAGTATTTATAAGCCGCTTGTCTTGCTAAAAACATTTTTGAACGAACTGAAACAGCCATATTTTCTCCTATCAATTTTTTATCTAATACACATCCCAGATACTTTACTTCCTGTTTTGGTGTAATGATCAAGTCACCAACCTTGCCGTGTAACAAGAAAGGAGTCAACAAATGAAGTCCACGCAAACTCTTTCTCCATAGCATTCTGTAGTAGTCTAGGCCAAGTGATTCATTCATTATTTCATTCATTCGTTAAGTAAATACAAATACAATGCCTAGAATATCCCCCAAACAGTCAAGGAACTTTCTTCACTGAGTTAGGCTAAATATCAGAATGACAGTTGACAGATGTGAGCGCGAAAACTACAAACACAACAGGTATTCACCTCAGAGAAGAAGATATGGATTAGGCCTATATTTTATGTTGTATTTTTGTTAATCTTGATTTCTCACAAATTGTGTGCTTTTCTGGGCGAGTCGGAGTGAACTGCGGTGCTGTCTCATGAACACGCAGTCAAGCACAGACCATCAGGCAAGGTCAGGATTTTTGTTAAATAATACATTCAATGTCATAACGTAGCCTATACCAGAACACTTAATATAGCCTATGGCACATATCGCATGTGATTATTCTGTGATACAGATGAAAAAAATAATGCTGGTCGCGATTCAGAGCCATTAAATGGATGAGCACGAGCAGGAAACTTTCCTTTTGTGGTCATAAACAGTGTTACATAAACATAAACAAAGTAACGCGTTACAGTAACGTAACTACTTTTTTCGGGTACAAGTAGTGTAACACGCTACTACTGAAAATTTGGCAATGAAACATAGTTGCTTTTTCAATTTGGTGCATCGTTACTTTTCTGAGGGACAGATTTGACAGCGACACTCACACTGCCTTCTCAGCTGCGCGCTTGCCCAATAGTCACAAGCTCCACAGTACGTGACAGAGGCTGGTAGCAGAGCAATCAATTCTGTGAATTACACAGCGCAAACCAAAAGTAATACTACACACCGGATGAAGAAGGTTTGGCTCTCCACAGAACATAAAATATTCATTTTATTAAATTTTTTGTGTTCGCATTTATGGGAAAAAAAAAATGTTACGGACGAGACAGTTCTCCGTTACGGACGTGACCGCTCTGAAAGCGACACTAAAACACTGCTTTAGGCCCCAGTCACACCAAAAGCGTTTTTCAGGTTCGAAAACGCGAGGCGCACAGCACTGCCCCGATCACACAGAACGAGCAGCGCGCTGCGTTTTTTATGTTGCTAGGCAACCACCGAAACAGCTGTCCTGTCAGTCAAGTAAACGTCAGATCAGTCTTTTATGAACTTTTTTACTTTCTGTTAACATTGTGGTAGTTACGGTTCGTGAAGTCGTTAAGCTCATGATAACCCGCGAGAGCACCACAAGTTTATCCTCCATCATTGCACTCTCTGGGCGTTCAAAGCAACTGTAGCCCTTTATCAGCACTCACCCACTGCAGGAATACACTGTAAATCACTTTGAATAAAAGCATCTGTTAATGCTGAAATGACCAGTGTCTCACCTGGGTTCAGAGGTCACTGTTGCATCACTGGATCCAGACGGAAGATTCCTCATGGATTGATCACTCTTCACAGACTCACAGCTGGATCCAGGAGATGGAGGACTCGTTTCAGAGGCAGTGTCCTCATCTTGTCTTTCAGTAGGGAAACTCATTTTAGTTTTCTCCTGCTCTCATTTCTCAAAGTCAGACCTTTTGTGAAGAAACACAGTTATTTTTAAATAGTTTTATGTAGTACGATGTTGCAATAAAGTACATCTTAATTATTTTTAGAACATTGACTTTTTCCATATTATAATGAACACAAACAAATATATCTCATTGTAAACTAAAGCATATGGTAATTGAAAGGTTCTTTTAGAATATTTGTTATTTTCTAAATATGTCAATAGGTTTAAACCTTGTACAGAACCTTTTAATGTCCCTTTAAGCCTTTAATGAACCTTTAACAGAACATGTGTTTCCAACTGTTAAATAAAATACACTTCTATCCTCTTCTTCACCAAGCAAGTAAACAACAGAATATTTTAATTATTAGGGTTTTGGATAAATTTGCTTTTACTTAAACAAATAGACTTTTAACTTAATTGTGTATTTCAGACAGACACTGTCACATGACAAAACAATCATTTGCAGATACAAACTAACATTTAGTCAGAAATATCTTCAAATTCAAAATGTTTATTTTGCTGTTACCTGATCTAAAAATATCTGAATATAGGATATTATATATATATATATATATATATATATATAATTTGAATGATTATATAATATTATAGAAAACAAACTATTATTATTGCTATATAAAAATATTCCTAGTAGGCTATATAAGCTAAATCACAGGATATCAGAAGTAATTTATATGTCGTCAATGTTTCCGCCATTTTGGTTAGATTCTAATGTCTAAATATACTGATTTGTGTTTTAAATCTTATGTAAAGAAGAACATAAACCTAAATGGCGGAAAAATGTTATATCACTGCATGGTAACATGAAGTACTTTCTGAACTCACCACACAATATGCGACCGTTTAAATATCCACACAGATAACAGGTTTAAAGCCTCGGAATGGCGTCTCTTCTCTTCCGTCTCTTTTACTTTCGTTTCCGTGTGTTTCTACCTGGTGAAGGTGTGTCTTGTTTACTTGTAACTCCACACTCGTATGAATAACAAACTCACTCCCTCTAGTGGCGCAAAGAGTCGCAGATTCAACAGGACTGTGTATTCTGATACCTGTGTGTGTGTCTGTTTGGGGATGGGTGATAGCACAATAAGCATTTTTAGGTTACCTGCGGCCTGTTTCAGAAAGGAGGTTCAAACAACTCTGAGTTAAAACTTGAACTCTGAGTGGACTTACCCTGAGATGGGAAACTCTGAGTTTTCGGTTACAGAACAGCTGAAATGAGTTAGTTCAATCAACTCTGAGTTGACCTACTCTGAGTTAAGCACGTGTACCACAACTATAAAAAGCCATTATGAATGGAGCAAGATATTATGAGTCACCATGGCAACAGCGCCAGACAAAAAGAGCTCTTTATATTTCTCACCAGCAGAACTGGATGTGCTTCTGCAAGCATTTGGAGAGTATGAACACATATTATTATTATTATTCAAATATCAAAATCAAGTCAAATTAAGAATAATTCATGCAATTGTATATTGTTTATTTGAAAGCATTAAAAGTGCAGTTTCTTGTCTCTCCTTGTATTGTTCAAGTGGTTGAGGTTGATATGGGATTTAGTAATTAGTAATAAGTAGACCAATACTTTCTAAAGATAGTCATTATTACATTAATCTAATTACACTGTTGAAGATGTCATTTGTAGTTAGTAATTAATAACTATTTTAGAGTAACTTACCCAACTGTTATAATATCAGAGGTGAAACTGGAAGAACAGTGTGTTATTCAACCTCATTTTAATGTTCATGTGGAGCAATCCTGCAGGCATTAAAAGAACATGCCAGCAGCTGAAAATAAAATATAAAACCATAATTCAATCAGGTAAGGCTTGAGCATATCATGGGTGTAGGCTACCTGACTTTACATTTGACATATTAAATAACTAAATAGCATCCAGTGTCTCGCAGTGCAGCAGCATTTTTGGCTGAGGGAATTCCTGAAGGGACTTCAGAGCCAGTCACTCCCGAAGATCCAAGGGCCTTCATAAAATGTAAGAGGTGTGTTATTTTTTTATAAAGGCTGTTTTTGATATTTCCATTTATTTTACTTTGGGTTGGGTTTTTTTGTTGGTCCCAACAGATTCTGATGGTAATATCTGTCTTTTGGAGCCTCCTGTCCCAACAGAACCCCAGGCAGTCGTGAGTAGCCTAATACACCATTATGACAAATAGTGTTATAAAGTGTCCTCAAACAAATGCTCATCTTCACAAGACGATGGGGATATAGAGTTTCTGCTGCCACAAAGAGGCCTACAGAGGTAATGCTAATATTACTTAGAGTCTTCACATCAAACAATCAGATTTTTAAAAAAAATTTATGTGGAGTAGCCTATAGAATCTAAGTTTAAATCTAAGTATAAACGGGTATTCTTTGTTTCTATTTTCTTCAGTGATTCTGCTTGTTATCATCAGGTGTTTTCAATAATCGAACAATCATCACTCAATTAATCACAAATCTTCTAATTAACTCTAATAATTAGTGTTACTTTTAACACCCTGCTGGTGGTTCCCATATGAACACAGAGCGGTGTTAATTTAACACCGGGGAATTAACTGTGCAGGAATGATCTAGCACTCACAGTAAGGGCAGACGTCCTTCATCTTCTCCCACACTTGGTACTTAAAGTTGCCCAGATATTTAGGAACATCAATACGAGCTTCTGCATCTGGAAGTGTGTATTTTGCTCTTAAAAAACAAACCTCACATAATCAGTTTTGAATTTTACTTAAAGCTCATGAATAATTAGAAAGTAAAGTAGTAACGTGAAAGTGAAAAATACCTGTTCATAATGTTGTAATAATTCTGAGAAACAGCACAGAAACACACATACATTGGCCGGGCATACACTGTGCAGTTTTCGTCTGAATTTGAGCTGATTTCTCAGCCATACTGTTTTTTTTTTAAATTCGGACAAATTCTAGCTTTGTTGAAGCAGAGCTACAAAGCGATTGCCCTAGTGTTTTTCACCTCACTGCACCTGCGCGAAAACAGAAATTAAACCATGGTGACAATAAATAAGTATAATATTTATTACAGTTTATTTTGACGTTTCAGCTCAGAGAAATGGACATACGACCAAGGAAGCGCACAAAGCATGTTTCTTCTGACATAGACACACAGTTCTGGGTTTGGAGAGTCCCTGCATGTGCATTTCATATGTATAGTGTGAGCAGTCAAGTCACAGCTCGACAATTGGACCGTATAGTGTGAGCACATAAATTGTGAGCTTTGTCTTTACATTGCATGCGATTTACTGTACTTAACAAAAACATTGCTGAAATTGCACAGTGTCATCTGACCCTTAAAAGCACTTTGGTGGTATATCCACATCTAGATTTAGTCACATAGATTCAGTCATTTTAAATTTCATAAAAAAAATAAAAATAAAAAAAAGATTTTTTTTAACCCTGATCCTGTCCTGAAGAGTTTAGTTCCAACCCTAATCAAACACACCTGAAGCCGCTAATCAAGCTCTACAGGATCGCTTGAAAATGCACGGGCAAGTGAGTTGAAACAGGTTGGAAATTAACTTTCAAGGCAATAAAGCTGTGTAAGAACTCAGTGTGGAGCGAAGTCCAAGATTTACCACAGTGTGTGTGTGTGTGTATGTGAACCGACCTTCAGGAAGGTGATGTCATTGTCCTCAGAAAGGTTTTCCAGTTCTCTGACTCTGTCAGAGAGAGACTGTTTTCCTTCTTGAATTATTCTTTCCAGATTTGCTTCCTTTTCATTTTCTTCTTCATTTTGAGCTGATATCTTGCTATCCTCCTCCTCCATTTTTTTTTTCTTTTTTTTCTCAAACTCCATCCTGATACTCCTCTCTGTCATATGAGTTTGAGACTGTGGGGATAGCATGTGTGAAGACCTTATCATCCACACAAATCTCACAAGAGGAATAAATAGATATCAAGCTGTACTCAATGACCTTGCTACAAATCTGTCAGATTTGTCCTCACAAAATCTACTTAATGAGAGCTTTAAAGTTGTCCAAAACTGCACTTATAATGTTAGAAGGGTTTTACAACAAAGGCTGTAATAATTAAAAAAACAAAGGCCATTTTCTTATGTTTACGAATGCTTTCAATCTTAACTAACCGTGCAAACAGGCTGGTGTAGTACCGAAAGCCATCAGAGGCAGACGGTGGGTAAATACTACACTCCATTAGGGTTGCAAACTTCAGAAAAGAAAAATGCGGGACAATCATGGTTCTTTACAGGAAAATAAGGGACTCTCAAAATATTTGTAGCTACTGTAACACACAGTATGTGTTTACATTTTTCTCAGACATAAACACATTTGTTTTGCTTAACCTATTTATGTACAATTTAACGTTAATTCTAAAACGAATTTTAAGGTCACACAAAAAGTCACATTACACACAAACCATAGTTAAAAATAATAGCATTTATCTGAAATAGAAAGCTTTTGTAACATTATACACTACATTTTAAAGAAATTAAAGAAAGTAATAGCCTACATTTATTCAGCAAGGATGCATTAAAGTAATCAAAAGTGACAGTAATACATTTATAATGTTACAAAAGCTTTTTTTATTTCGGATAAATCTACTTTGAACCTAGCCTGGATGACACCAGACCCTTCTCAGTCGTAACCGAGAGTGGGTCTGGGGAAGGGGCGTCACCAACGGACTTCGCTCAAATGCCTCTAGGCGCAATTGGATAGATCTAAAACCAATCAGATCGATCGTCATCGTGTAAAGCCCGTCTCAAAGTTGTGATTGGTGCCAAGATTTGGAAAGATTGGAAATGGGCTTGAATGGGCTTTTGGCCAGACTGACTTGCAGAGCAAATCTAAATTTGCCAAAAGTTCGTCTGGGTTTTCCCAGGCTACTTTGAACCTTCTATTCATCAAGAATCCTGACTTTTTAAAAATAAAAATAAAAAACATTAATAATAATCAGAAATGTTTCTTGGGCAGTAAATCACATCAGCATATTATTCACTCAGGAAGATTTCATGTTTTCTTGCGTTGGCTGGATGTTGGACTCATGAACAATAATCACGTTGTTTGAATTCACTAAAACTGATATGCTGAAATCAAAACCCGGCCGGACAGTGAAAGGGATTAGCCGTTAGCGTGAGTCCGGATCGAACAGGGAGCGACCAGACAGTAGAGGATTCTGTTCACAAATCAAACAGTAATTTGTCCCAATTCTCAATTTAGAGTTTGTTATCCGTATGGTCTGATGCGCGTGAGTGTGAACTGTGATTGGATGATGACCGGTGTCGTGATCATTCTCAAGTGTTGTGTTGCTGTTGTATCAGTCAGATCAGCGTAGCAATCTATTTAATCGAGACAAGGGAGGTCCCGTACGGGACAAATAAATTAGGCCCAAAATACAGTTGGCAACCCTAGTTGGAGGTATCTGTGGTGGCGTGGCCAAGAACAGGCATGACAGGTAGTGTACAGATGAGAAGATTTATTTCTTCCAAAAATTATATACAGGGGCAGATGTAATGAAAATAATTTCCAAAATAAAGTCCATTTAAAAAGACTTAAGATGCATTCCACTAAGGTTAGCAGATCATGATGTTACTATGGCTGGGCAAATCTGACTCCCCTCTTCTTCTTCTTCTTTCAGAGTTTTATGGCAGTTGTCAAACCAGCTAAAAGGTGCATTTACCGCCACCAACTGGACAGGAGTGTGAAGCGTTAACCGAGTGAAGCAAATAATCAAATCATTCTGATTAAAAAAAAAGATCTATAAAAAATTATATATTAAACTATATTCTGTTTCCCTTAGATACCTTATTAAAGCACTATAAACCCTTGCCTCTTTCTGTGCGTTTTGAAATATGCTATTTACTGACAATGTATTAATACCTACGTAGCTTAATGATTCGGTAAAATGTATTCTTTCTCTGTTTTATTCTGTGCAATGAATCAACACATGTTCTGACTCCCCTCTGATATTCACCACTGCTAGATATACTCCTTTAGCCTCTACCAAACAAAAATAAAGGTAAATATCAAATAAAACTTTCCCCAATTAACAATAATATTTACAACTAAATATCCACTGTATCGTACCTAACATAATACAATCAAATACTTTAGGTACAATACAAAAACTACTCCAAACAAACCAAAAATGAAACTGAATGAAATGAAATAAAAGATCCCCCTCCGATCAGATCATGATGGTACAGTCCAACTTCCTCTGGAACGGCATAAGTCTGGAGGCTGAATCCCTACCTCTTCCTGTGTTTGCTGAACACACGTTCACTCCATGGACCAGAGGTATCTAGGACTCAGCTAGAGTTAAAAAGCAAAGAAGAATCTAAGAAGTGTGCACCCTTCTGTGCATTCAAACTTTAATAAACTTAACTTGTTAACGGATCCTGTGTTTGTTTCTTATACTAAGGGGATTTAAATAAAGTAACAAACCATGTTAAAATTCAACTTCAAAATAACCAATTTAAATCATGGTAGAGTTAAATATGTGAGGTCAGCTACGCACCCGTCACAGCATCAAAAGCCATCATACATCTTTTTGTCCAGTGATCTTGTTTTTCCTGCTTGTCTTTTCACGTGTCAGAACAATGGCCTCTTATATGTGAAATGATCAGAGAAAATGTATGTAAATAACCCTTTAAAACAGCTGGACATTTTTTCTAGTGCTCTATTTGTCAATTTAATGTAGGTATCTATACACTTCAGTTTCTATGAATATTGTTACTTTATATAGCAGTTATATTTTTATTTCTACCTTTTTTTTTTCATTAAAGCAGAACTCGGCAACTCTAGCGAACTCTAGTCACTTCTTCGCTGATTTTCCCTTTTGTTGTCGCATGTTTTCCCCACGAGCTCCCCCTACAGCTGTGGGAGGGTGTATATTTCACAACACGGTCGTAAAAAACTCACTTGCGGCGGCCTCCTCCCCCTCTCTACCGCTGCTCATGTGCGTTTGTTTTGATCGGAGCAAGCCAACTGTATCGTGTGGAGCTATGTCTACCGAGGTGGGTAATCTGGTAATACATCATACATGCGTGTGTGTTTATGTCGAATTGCCGTAAAGCAATTCGTGTTTCGCGCTCGTTCTCGTTCTCGTTCTCGCTTCTCACGAGACTTCCAATTTCTATCTTGCCGGGACGGTAGTCCCCAATTTGCAAGGTTGGTTTTCCGCCTGGGAACGCTGGGGGGAGCGGGGAAAGTCACCAATATCACCAGAACAGGTTGTTTAACCATCCAAATGATTTCTAGACAGTTTTATTAAGTTAAAAAAGTTACCAAGTTCTCCTTTAAACTCTGTGGACCCAAGAACCAAGTTAAACCAAGACATACTTGCCGAATAATTATTCCAGTCTATATGTCTAACCAGTCAGCCTACAGTCCTCAGGTGGGTGGAACTTGAAAAGCTAGCTGAAGTTTTGTAAAGTAAACATCTATGGAATTTATGTTTAATTATGTTGATCCTAAACACCTTAAACCTTAATGTACCTGCAGATTTTGCTATAACGTGTCGTTCTGTAATGACCCTTTCAGCTGAACGAAGAGCATCTTTCAGCTTACCCTTTAAAGATGAACACAAATATTACACATACACATGTATGTTGCACAAAAAGATACATGCATTTGTTTATACCTATTTGTAACTTCCTTGGCAATAAACTGGGCTGCAATACCCAAGCATTTAATAATTACATAAATAGAGCAAAATTTCTCGGCTTGGGTTGCCGTACAGCCTGTTGTAGCGGCTGTGTTTCGTGCCATTCATGTTCATTGTCCTTACACGTTGAACATATAGCCTTATCATCCGTTTGACAGAACAGCTCAATTTTCTCTCCGTGTATCTGACAAACATGTTCTCCGTCCCTCTCCTTCCTCGTGTTGTTCTCTCTCAGGTAAGACTCACAGGTGTTCCTCAGGCTCAGATTGGACACCGGTTGCTGAGGTGAAAGCTGTCGACAGACGGGACAGTTTCTGGATCTGCTCGAGGTCCAGTGATCATTAATGCACTGACGACAGAAACTGTGACCACAGCTCAATAACACCGGGTCAGTGAAGAGCTCAGTGCACACGGGACACGACAGGTCGCCCAACAGAGAGGCAGCCATGAAGACTGAGACAGAAGACGAAGATTACATTATTCCCTGAGATTGAACAATTTAAAAAAACTCATAAACAACTGAGAGAGAAAACAAAAAAGACACAACAAAGGACTTCCTCATATATGCCCAGCCTCCCATTTTGATGAGAGAGGAGGAGTTAGAGTTAGACAGCTGGATCACAATTGAAATGATAATGGGTTGAAGTAAAAGAAACAAAGAAAACATGCACATCCCTGATGCAAATGTATCCAGGGGCCCGTTCTTCGTACGTCGCTAACTCAGTTAGCTGGATTTGATTGTTGACGATTTGGCATGATCTTGGATTGTTTGGTTCTTCGACGGTCATCCTGGACTTGCTGTCATAGCAACAGGTGCGCAATCTTAAACCTGCTCGGGAGCAGGCTTATTTCATGTAAACAGGATTAGACTGCGGCTCATAAACGGAGATGATACGGGAAGTCCAGCGCAGTGCGATAGTGCACTTTCTGATATATATTTTTTTTCCTCGTGACTCATGAGATTGTCGTTTACATTATTAATTTGTTGGAAACGCACATTTATTTTCGACTTGTCGGAGTCGGGCTTTAACTACAGCACAAACTGTACCCTAAGATTAATTGCGAGTGGCTCTTTCCTTTACAATATTGGAGATGCGGAGAACTTGATGGAAAGTGCTGTTTGTCGTGTCATTCGGAGTTTACCTGGCGCTTTTAGGTTTAAAAAACAGTTTTAGTTTTTTTTTTTTTTTTTTTTTTTGCCATTTCCAAGCCACTGAAGACCCAATGTAAATCAGTTTTTTTAAGCAGCTTTTTATTTATTTTTATTTATTAGACTATAGCCTACTATTTATTAGACTATTTAAATATTTTTTTATGAAGATCATGCGATCATGACCATGCTGATTACAGTATGTCACTCAGGCTTATAGGCTAGACTGCCATCAAGGCCTCAATGAAGGGGATTATGTGAACAGAAAGGGGGTTCACAATGTAAATGTGCAGCCCAGTTACTATTGTGATTCTTAATATTCCAGATTAATAATATTATATCAAATAAAAAAAAGGCAGTTGACAAATCTTCCATATCACAAATGTGAAAGCAAAATGGTCAGGATCTGTGTATGACTTAAGAATTTTCAGAGATTCACATTTATGCACATTATTTGAAAGTGGTAAGGAAAGTTCCACAATTGAATATCAAGCTCACTGTATTACATACACTTACGCTGATCCTAACAGAACTGCATTTTTTCATAGGTGATTATGACATGTTCCTGCCTGCAGACAGGTGTTTTAAGACCCCATTCCCTGACCCAAACCAGTTACAATGCAGCTCTAGCCAGGACAAGGGCACACAATGCAATGAACTTTGGCTAACTAAAGGGAAGATTTCAGTGTCTGAAAAGTCTGAGGGTTGCACACCTGACAGGGCCTGTGACATTGTTGCATTTGCATGTGCCATATTACACAACACTGCCAAAAAAAAAAAAAAAAAAATACACTTTTCATTAAATGTTTAATAAAAGACAAATATGCTTAGTTCCTTGAGTTTTATTTCAATTGTTCTTTGTAAAGAAAAGCCAGTGGTCAAGTGCCTGCAACAAGAGATATTAGACACATGCCTCATGCAACAAATAAAAGGAAAAGTTGGCTATACACTGGCCAGCTGTAGGCCTATGTCTCCTCTGTGTGTGCAGACTCTTCTGTAGGCCTTTCTGTAGATGTGGAATCCTGCAACTTATATTGCAGCCATAAAGCATACAAGTATAAATTAAGTAAAGTTCTTTTTGCACTTGCAGGTTGGCTAGTTCCTCCATATGACAGTTATCTGAGAGGGTTTATTCACTGTCCAGTGCAATGGAAACAAATGGACATTACAAAGTCTTATACTTTCTTTCCTTTGGAAAGTTAGAAAATGTCCACTTACTGCACATATTTCAGCTCCACTTTCTTGGGAACAGATACAAGTGTCGGTGTATTATGTATATTATAAAATTATGTATTATGTATAAAATGATGTATTATGTATTATGTGTAGGGTAAGTGTACCCATTAAGCCCACCAAAATCTAAGTCTAGGTTTTTTTCATAGATATTGACATAGTTTATAAGAAAAAATATTTGTTAAAATGCAAGATTAATCTCTCATTTGAAATTGTATTAATTAGTTGATGAACATTTTAGAATATAAAATTAAGATAATTTAGGAATAAAGTCAGAAGTCTGGCATGGGCTTAATTGGTACTTTTGGCACCATTTAAGCCTGCATTTGTTCGAAATAAGCCCACATCATCATTGATTCACAAAATATTAAAAAATTAAATGATTTTAAAGAAGTAAAACATCAATATATTTATTTAGTGACAGGGAAGTATTAAAAAAAAAAAAATTTGCTAATGTTTGATTAGAGCCCTGGGTATGATGGGTTGGTGTTAGTGGCCGGTGGTCTGGAGCTTTAAGTCGGCTTGACTGGAGTTGTAGCTGGAGTCAAGCTGGAAGTTTGACCGGGTGTATCTCGGGAGCCAAGCCGAGTTAGGGCTCCATACTCTGGGCTTAGGGGGGCCTCCTAGTGGGCACCCCACACAGGGAGTCTGGAGCCTTAAGCCAGCTTGGCTCCCGAGTTATGCCTGGTCAAAGGTGGAAGTTAAACTGGGTGTATCTCGGGAAGGAAGCTGAGTTGGGGCTCCAGACTCTGGGGTTTCAGAGGGTCTCCTAGTGGACCCCCCATACCGGGAGTATGCAGCCTTAGGTCGGCTTGACTCCGAGGACTGTGGGGAATATAGGGTCCCTCTGGGAGCTCTCCATGCCCGGAATATCAAGCCTTAACTCAGCTTGGCTCCCGAATTATGCCCAGTTATACATAAAGGACTTTAGGACAAAACGGGCTCTATCTCATTTTAATGAATGTGTGTAATTTGTGTGTAAGTAAGGTAAGGGTAAAAGGTTAGTAAGATAAAAGCACACAAAGACATGTTATCATTAAACACTTTCAAAAAATGTATCAAAGTTTGCAATTAGAGGGATTCCTCATTGAAACACATAAGGTGGGCTTAAATCGTTCCACAGTGAGTAATGGTGAAAAAAGACAATGTTTTCCTTTAAAAATGTAAGATATGTTTACAAATACATGCATGGAGCTTAAATATACTGTGGACTAAGTATCATAGTAATTTTCATTGTGCCCACATTGAGAAATGTTAAGTTTTTTTCATTCAAGGTTAGCTTGTGTTGGCTCTAGTTTGCATGCGTTTTGTGGCACTGTACCATTTAAGCCCATCTTTAAAAAAAGTTAATTTATAAAAGAAATCTTCTCTACAAAACAATTTATGATTTATTTATTAGTAAATTAATGTAAAATGAATCACAAAACATTTATTGTTTGCAGTTCACATGCTTAATTCTTTGGCAGTCTATCTTTCTGTAAGGCTAATGGTTTGACCTATAGAGATTAGCTTTGAACGCAAGCTAATAAAACTCATCTTTCAATTTAAAAGAAAATGATATAAAATGATTAAGTACTATTTGTTCAAACACAAAAAACAATACATTTATCTCTTATTTTACATAATATCAATGTAATTTCCAAAGAAATGGCTGAAAATTGCAGAAATGTGTTGATTTCTGAAGGGTCCAGAAACACCAAAGTTTTGGGGTGACTTTGTGTGAGGTCCCCTGAGACAGCATGCACATGGGTGGGGCTAACTCAACATTGCAAAATGTTATTGGTATGCAATAAAAAATGTCAGGGAAGTAACAAATCACTGGATTGGTTAAAATAATAAGCAGCATAAAATTTTATTTTCTCTTTTTTTTATTTGATTTCAGAGTTGAAAGTGGGCTTAAAGGGTACATGGGCTTAATGGGTACACTTACCCTATTACTTTCTTGGGAACAGATACAAGTGTCGGTGTATTATGTATATTATAAAATTATGTATTATGTATAAAATTATGTATTATGTATTATGTGTATTATAAAAGTGCACAAAAGAGGAAAACACAATGTCATTACAATGAACTACACTCGGGAAAAATGGGATCAATAACTCATGGCATAATATTTTTACATTAACATAAGTTTATCAGTTTTCACTTTCACAAGTCAAAGCAATTCATCATTACTGTTACGGTAGTGTAGTGCAGGAGGAAGGTGAAGACGACAGAGCTCTTCAATACAAGGAGTTTAATTCAAAAGATCTCAAAACACAGGAACAACGGGCAGAACACACACTATACATTAACGAGAACCGACAAACACTGAAGGAAACACAGGGCTTAAATACACAGGAAAACTCATCAGGGAACAAGACACAGCTGACAAGACTAACGAGGGCAGAACAGGTGATACAAATGAACTAATGACAGAAACCATGGAAACAAAGGAGTGGCGGGAAAACATATGATCAAAGACAAAAACAGAACTCAGAAACACCATACATGTAACATTACTCCCCCCTTCCCCAAAGGCGCGTCCTCGCGCCTATAACATCCAAAGGGGTGGGAGGGTGGGCGCCCTGGAGGCTGACAGGGGAGACCAGGCAAGGGAGACACAGTGGGAAGCCTCCAGGGCGGAGCAGGCTGTGGGCGTGGAGCAGACTGTGGGCGTGGAGCAGGCTGTGGGCGTGGAGCAGGCTGTGGGCGTGGAGCAGGCTGTGGGCGTGGAGCAGGCTGTGGGCGTGGAGCAGGCTGTGGGCGTGGAGCAGGCTGTGGGCGTGGAGCAGGCTGTGGGCGTGGACATGGCGGGGAAACCCCTTCGGGCGGCCATGGCGGGGAAACCCCCTCGGGCGGCCATGGCGGGGAATCTTTTTCAGAATGCCAGGACAGAGGTATATGGCCCCCCCCCCAAAAATACTTGGGCAAAGTCCCGGGTGTCAAAGAGGGCTCGGTGCAGGGCAGCGATGAGGGCTCTGAGCTGTGCAGGAACAGCGGCGAAGAGGGCTCGGAGCTGCGCAGTAACAGCGGCGAAGAGGGCTCGGAGCTGTGCAGTAACAGCGGCGAAGAGGGCTCGGAGCTGTGCAGGAACAGCGGCGAAGAGGGCTCGGAGCTGTGCAGTAACAGCGGCGAAGAAGTCTCTATGCTGGACGGGACCAGCGGTGAAGGATCTGTGCTGGACGGGACCAGCGGTGAAGGCTTTGTGCTGGACGGGACCAGCGGTGAAGAAGTCTCTATGCTGGACGGGACCAGCGGTGAAGGATCTGTGCTGGACGGGACCAACGGAGAAGGCTTTGTGCTGGACGGGACCAGCGGTGAAGAAGTCTCTATGCTGGACGGGACCAGCGGTGAAGGATCTGTGCTGGACGGGACCAACGGAGAAGGCTTTGTGCTGGACGGGACCAGCGGAGATGAAGACACTGTGCTGGACGGGACCAACGGAGAAGGCTTTGTGCTGGACGGGACCAGCGGAGATGAAGACACTGTGCTGGACGGAACCAGCGGAGAAGAATGCCCTATGCTGGACGGGACCAGCGGAGATGAAGACACTGTGCTGGACGGGACCAGCGGAGAAGAATGCACTATGCTGGACGGGACCAGCGGAGATGAAGTCACTATGCTGGACGGGACCAGCGGAGAAGAAGTCACTATGCTGGACGGGACCAGCGGAGAAGAAGTCATTGTGCCGACGTTCACAGATACTAGCGGGTAGGCAACAGGCTCTGGCTCTAGCAGGCAGGCAACGGGCTCTGGCTCTAGCAGGCAGGCAACGGGCTCTGGCTCTAGCAGGCAAGCAACGGGCTCTGGCTCTAGCAGGCAGGCAACGGGCTCTGGCGGGCAGGCGACGGGCTCTGGCTCTGGCGGGCAGGCGACGGGCTCTGGCTCTGGCGGGCAGGCGACGGGCTCTGGCTCTGGCGGGCAGGCGACGGGCTCTGGCTCTGGCGGGCAGGCGACGGGCTCTGGCTCTGGCGGGCAGGCGACGGGCTCTGGCTCTGGCGGGCAGGCGACGGGCTCTGGCTCTGGCGGGCAGGCGACGGGCTCTGGCTCTGGCGGGCAGGCGACGGGCTCTGGCGGAAGGGTGCTGGCGAGATCCTCTTCACCGGAGCATAATGTGAAAGCAGAACTACAACTCACCAACACCCATTCCACAAATTCAATAAAGTTCCCCCAAGGCCCATCTCCGGGCAGGCGTGCTTCGGTCTCAGCGTTGAGACCTGCCCGGAAGAACACACAGAGGCTGATGTCATCATAATGAACATGAGGTAGTAAGTTCAAATACCTCTGTGTGTGGGCCTCGAGGGACTGATCCTCCTGGGAGAGAAGGAGGATCATTACTGCTGGATCCATGTTCGTCGATCTGTCTTGGGTCGGTTCTTCTGTTACGGTCGTGTAGTGCAGGAGGAAGGTGAAGACGACAGAGCTCTTCAATACAAGGAGTTTAATTCAAAAGATCTCAAAACACAGGAACAACGGGCAGAACACACACTATACATTAACGAGAACCGACAAACACTGAAGGAAACACAGGGCTTAAATACACAGGAAAACTCATCAGGGAACAAGACACAGCTGACAAGACTAACGAGGGCAGAACAGGTGATACAAATGAACTAATGACAGAAACCATGGAAACAAAGGAGTGGCGGGAAAACATATGATCAAAGACAAAAACAGAACTCAGAAACACCATACATGTAACAATTACTCAAGATTTAACAGTTGAAATGACTATACGGCCTTAATTTAATGCAGCAAAAATTATTTTACAGTGTAGGCTACTAAGATCTTTTTTTTTCTCAGCCTTTTTCTTGGTTGCTTTTATAAACAGACAACCATTTATTTAACAGTGCCTTTTATAAAAGAGACTATATAACAAAAAATTACCATTATGTAGAATATTTTTGTACTTCACTTTTATTAGTTCCCATGTTCTAGTGTGGTGACTCTGACATTACAATGAACAAAGTAATTATGCAATTATTAAAATACAAAAATATAGGCTAATAAATATATTATAGGATAAATATATTATATAAATATAGGCTGATAAAAACATCTAACATGGCCACTTCTAACGGATTTAAATTGTCTGCTACTTTTTGCCAGCCCTCTCTCCTGGCTTTTGCAGACTTTGAGGTGTTCCCTGGCGTTTTAATTAAACATTAAAATTCCGAATAAACTTCGACTATTAGTTCTTGCTCTGCTGAGGAGAAAAACTGAGCGCGCTCTTTGGCCACGCTGAGCAGCCAATAGCAGCGTTGCTGATCAATGTTTCTACTATCGATACATATCCCCTTTTAACCAGCGCATGAACGCGCAATTATCTCAGATAACTCAATCCAGCGATACTAATCATATCCGGCAAGTGTGTTCGAAGAACCGAGTTAGCCAGATCATGATTCGCACGATGATATCATCTTGGATGTGTCATTTGATCTCGGATGTAATAAGCAACGTACGAAGAACGGGCCCCAGATGATGTTGGTTTGTTATTGATGATAACAACATAATCATCACCTAGATTCAGTATGCAGTCTTTGTGTGGTGTTGTTCATTTTATATTTTAAGTTTGATTATACAGTATGAAATCCAGCAGTGTCATCATCATCTATGAAGGATTTTAAATGAATAATAAGACACAAACATTTGAACTGCTGTGATATTTAGACACAAAGAGATCACTGTGAGATCAAATTGTTGACTGGGTAGCAATGTTGATTGTTAACAGTTTGCTACAAAAATTTGTGCAAAGCGTTATGGGACGTAGGAAAAAGGTGGATATTATTTAAAAGCTTGAACGCTCAAGCGTGGGCGAGGCAGAAAAAAAATAAATAAATAAATAAATTATTAAGGGTTAGTTCACCCAAAAATGAAAATTCTGTCAGTAATTACTCACCCTCATGCTGTTCCAACTCCGTAAGACTTTCGTTCATCTTCAGAACACAAAGTAAAATATTTTTGATTAAATCTGAGAGCTGTCTCACTCCTCCATAGGCTTCTAAGGCATTATAACTTGCTGGCCCAGAAAATGCATTCAAGACATCGTTAATATAGTCCAAGTGACTATAGTGGCTCAATCTTAAGTTTATAAAGCGAAGAGAATACTTTTTGTGCACAAAAAATAAATAAAAATAACAACTTTATTCCACTATTCATTTCCTTCTCTCTGGGCCTCGAGTTTTTTCACGTAGTGTAACTGCGCAGCGCTTCTGTGTTATACGTCACACGCATCACACACGACCAGCGTCGGCCAATAGTGAGCCTACGTGTGACGTACAACACAGATGCGCTGCGCAGTTATACGACGTGAAAAAACTTTTCTTTTGTAATTTGTGTTCCGAAGATGAACGAAGAGTCTTACGTGGTTGGAACAACATGAGGGTGAGTAATTACTGACAGAATTTTAATTTTTGGGTGAACTAACCTTTTAAGAGAAAGAGAAAGCGAAACACTTAAACGAAGCACAAGGGTCTAGAATCACTCCTGAAGGCTGGTAAAGGTCTGGCTATGCGAGAAAATAAAACTAGTTAAGGCTATTTCAGCAGCTGTGAATAAATAATGCAGACTTGAATTGAGTTCATTTGTTTTGACAATAAAATAATGTTTATCTCTATGGTTTTAAACTCATAATGGTTCTAAAATATCCCGTATAGCAGAAGCCTGTTTATGTTATACATTGTAACAAAGAACGTATGAATTTCTCACACAATAGACAGCATTTAAATACCCAATGTTTTAGCTTGAATGTCCGAAAGTTTTCTTTCTTCATTGACTTTTGACCCCCGTCCAGCAGCAGAGACTCCAACAACACATCCATTCAGGACATGAGAGAGGAACCAATGAAGAATGAAAACAGACTGAGAATCAGAAAGACACATGAAATAGAGGAGAGCAGACTGTGTGTGAGTGTGTGACGTCTGCTTTAAACACACACTAATCACTGCATCATCTCAATGTTTAGTGTCTGAATCTCTCAATCCTCAATCTGAACTTTACAGATGTATCATGAAAGACGGAGAATGTGGTTAAATGTGCACAGATTTATTGAACAAAACCAGTAACCCAGTGTTACACCGTGTAGGAGCCTAAATGCAGTTAACTGATAAATAATTTTAATTTACGCGTTAAATAGTAATTTACATGATTCAGTTATGTGGAGGAAATTGAAGGAAATACTTACAGTATTTACAGGTTGATGCAGTTAATATTTACAGTAATGCAAGGAGTTAATTGTGTAATTATCTAAAATGTGTGTGGATAATTTAGAGTGCATTTATATTACATTGGTGATATTTTGGGAATAGAGGACTGTTATCGCATTTTTACCTTTAACTGCATGCACTAAAAAAAACTCGCTCTGCACGGATTATTGGACTTTGGAATGGCCTGACTGGAGACAAAGGACAGAAGGAGGAAACTTTCACGGTAAATCTGTAAGTCGTAGCTTTCCTTCCTAAACTGAAAATAGTCACAGCACTTGCATATTGTTGTCCTATTGTTAGTTTAACTGCTTCTATTGTTCTCATTTGTAAGTCGCTTTGGATAAAAGCGTCTGCTAATGAATAAATGTAAATGTAAATATAAAAAAAACCTGGAAGTTTCCAGATGAAGAACATTTTTTGGTCACATGACCAAATGTCTCAACAAGACCAATCCAAAACATTAAGAAAAAACGTTGTAAATATAGAATGGACAACAATTTTATGATATAAAACATAATATGATTCTGCAGTTTTAGCTTAAATGATTTTGCAGACAATATAATAAACAAAAAAGCACAAAATCAGTGTTTCAGGAGATTATCTCAATTAAATTATGCAAATATCAATCATTAAGTGGTGCCTAATATCTGCCTAATACATAGACCTTAGTCTATAGGTATGAGATGCCACATTGAATTTTGAACATTGAACAACAATATAATCCAGTGAATAAACTGTACTTTTGTTCCCTCAGAAATGAAATATTATCCTAAGGTCTATTGAAAGGAGAGAAAACACATTGAGCTAACAGTAGCAGTTTGTGACAATCCAGCAGGATGAACCGTTATTATTTTCCTCATATATTCATTTGCTCTTTCTTCCATGCCAGAATCATCAATATAGCCATTACAAAACCAAAACAAACGAAGATCAATACTTTATGTCTCTCCATGAACGACAGTTTCTGTTCAACAGTCACAATTACTTTAGCTGGAACAACACGCAGAGGGATGGACTGATCCTCCGGGATCACAAATGGAAAGACATTCTTTTCTAACGGCAGAGTAAATCCTGCAATATATGAATTTCTCCTGGCATCAGAAAAGCTCACCTTCCTCAAGGGTTTCTGGTCGCGCGAGTCCTGGAATAAATTCAGACAATAATCAAGCTTAACTCTCACTACCGCTGGATTTCCCTTCATGTTTAATCTTGACATTCTAGCTGTCATCTCTCTGTACGAATCTCCAACACGTCTGAGACCCCAGAAGCCGTTTTCAGGGGTCAAAGGTTGTGTAGGTGGTATTCCCTCCAATCCAAGACACACTCCAAGGCTCCAGTGCCGACTGTTTCCCACTTCAATATCCCATGTGTGAACACCATCACTGTATCCCACAGTTCCCAACACCATACGGTTCTTGTGCAGAGGAAGAGGGTTGGGTTTGTTCTGCCGATGGAGACATGATGAGGTGACAGAGGTCAGATCATCTGACACCAAGACGTCTGGTGGAGATGTGTTTGGATTCAGGATCACGGGATCTGAGGAGAACAAGGAATAGTCACATAAGTTGATAATCTAAGCAGTTCTTTCAGGAGTGATCTAGTACTCACAGTAAGGGCAGACGTCCTTCATCTTCTCCCACACTTGGTACTTCAAGTTGCCCAGATGTTTGGGAACATCAATAAGAGCTTCTGAACTCAGTTCTGCATCTGGGAGTGTGTATTTAGCTCTAAACACACACACACCACAGATGAATGAATTTTAATTAATTCTCATCAACATTTAGAAAAAAATTGTAAAATTGGAAATGAAAAATACCTGTTCATAATGGTATAATAATTCTAAGGAAAAAAAAACAAAACAAAGAGAGTACCCGTCATAAAGTAACATTAATGAACTAAGGTTTATTTACACTGAGAATATGTAACACTGATTCACTAATGCACTATGTAAAACGATATTTACACTAATGTTGAATCCATTTTGTAAAAGTAATGCTAGAAAAGTGTGTGTGTGTGTGTGTGTGTGTGTGTGTGTGTGTGTGTGTGTGTGTGTGTGTGTGTGTGTGTGTGTGTGTGTGTGTGTGTGTGTGTGTGAGAGAACCTTCAGGAAGGTGATGTCCTCATCCTCAATTCGCTCTTCCAGTTCTCTGACTATGTCAGAGAAAGACAGAATTCCTTCTTGTATTCTCCTTTCTATCTTTTCTCCCTTTTCATTCTCTTCATCATTCAGAGATGAAACCCTTCTCTCCTCCTCCTTTCTGAGGAACTGATGGAGTTTCTCAAAACCCATCCGGATACTCCTCTCTGTCATCTGAGTTTGAGACTGTGGGGATAGCATGTGTGAAAACCTAATCATTCATATCTCCCATGCTGTAATCAATGAACTAACAAATCTGTGAGACTCCTTAAGTTTACATCTGTCGTCACAAAGATGACCAGTTAAAACTGCACTTTTAATGTTAGTAGGATTTTACATCAAAAACTGTGATAATAAAAAAAAAAAGGCAACTTTTTTACATTCACGAATGCTTTCATCACAACTAACAGTGCAAACAGGATGTAAGTAAGAGATTAATTGAGCAGTGTAAACAGTGTCATTGATTACAATGTCGTTTTGGCAAAAGAGCAGAACTTTGTGCTCACGCTGAGCTGAAATGATTGACAGCTCCAGCAATTATAATATAGAGGGATAATTTTTTATCACTTCTTTTTTTATAATTTAAACACTTTAAATAATAGATGATTTCCATGCTACTAAGAGGAACAGTGTGAGGTTGACCCCTTGGACACATTAGGATCCTGTGGAAGGTATGTTACTTTTAGGCCAGTGATCCTGTTTTTTCTGCTTGTCTTTTCACATGTCAGTGGGCGGAGCCAAAGAGGCGATGATGAAGAAGTAGGCGTTGAACTGATTCTGTAGCGGCGGTATTGCTATTATGTAATAGTGGGAAGCAAGTACCAAACAAGCCATTTAGCAGCTTGGTTTCAATAAAAGCTGTTTTTGGACAAGGTTTTCTGAATCTTACAGTATGTTTTTCTTTCTATAGAACAATGACCTCTTTTATGTTAAATGATCAGGGAAAATTTTCAAATTCATGACCCCTGCACAGCTACTTCGAGTCCATAACCCTTTCAACATGTTGGACATCTCTTTTCCCCTGTGCCTTATTTGTCAATTTAATGTAGGCGCAATTACATTTTTATTACAACCCGAATTCCGGAAAAGTTGGGATGTTTTTTTTTTTTAATTTGAATAAAATGAAAACTAACAGATTTTCAAATCACATGAAGACAATAGAACAAAAATGACATAACAAATGTTTTAACGGAGAAATTTTACACTTTTATCCACTAAATGAGCTCATTTCAAATGTGATGCCTGCTACAGGTCTCAGAAAAGTTGGGAAGGGGTCATGTTTACTACGGTGTAGCATCTCCTCTTCTTTTAAAAACAGTCTGAAAACGCTTGGGCATCGAGGTTATGAGTGTCTGGAGTTTTGATGTTGGAATTTGGTCCCATTCCTGCCTTATATAGATTTCCAGCTGCTGAAGAGTTTGTGGCCATCTTTGATGTATTTTTCGTTTAATGATGAGCCAAATGTTCTCTATAGGTGAAAGATCAGGCCAGTTCAGCACCCGGACTCTAATACGATGAAGCCATGCTGTTGTAATACATGTAGTGTGTGGTTTTGCATTGTCCTGCTGAAATACACAAGGCCTTCCCTGAAATAGACATCGTCTGGAGGGGAGCATATGTTGCTCTAAAACAGGGGTGTCAAACTCAGTTCCTGGAGGGCCACAGCCCTGCAGAGTTTAGCTTCAACCCTAATTAAACACACCTGATCAGTTAATCAAGTCCTTCAGGCTTATTTGAAAACTGCAGGTGTGCCTGTGTTGAAGCAGGGTTGGAACAAAACTCTGTAGGGCTGTGGCCCTCCAGGAACTGAGTTTGACCTGTGCTCTAAAACCTTTATCTACCTTACAGCATTCATAGAGCCTTCCAAAACATGCAAGTGTCATGGAATGGTGAGTTAGTGAGAGGAGGATTCAAGTGCAGGTAAGGATCTTTTATTAAATAACAAATAAACAAAACAAAACTAACAACAAAAACTCCCAGTGGGGGAAAACAGGACTGGCATCGGCAGGAACAGAACATAAGGGAAACATAGATAACAAACCAGCACAGGACTGCAAACACAGTGAGACTAAATAGGGAAGCAAACAAAAGAGGGTAACGGGGAAAGCAGGTGGGGCAAATTAATCAATAATCAGGTAACAAGGTGGGAGGGGCTAGACAACTGACAGGAGAGCACATGGCACAAGGAAATGCATGACAAGCCATGTGCTCACAACAAACCAGACTATACACAAACACATGACAAACCGGGAATGCCAGAGCTCTGTCACCAACCCAAGATCAAACCCAAACAGAAGTGACAGAACCCTGACATTATTCCTGGGCTCATTTAGTAATGTCATCGACACAATCATGCCGATGAGTGATGCAGTGTAGTCTGAGGGCCCCAAGACCACGGGCATCCAATAAAGGTCTTCAGCCTTGTCCCTTACGCACAGAGATTTCTCCAGTTTCTCTGAATCTTTTGGTGATGTTACGCACTGTAGATGATGAGATTTGCAAAGCCTTTTCAATTTGACGTGGAGGAACATTGTTTTTAAAGTATTCCACAATCTTTTTACACAGTCTTTCACAGATTGTAGAGCCTCTGCCCATCTTTACTGCCTCTCTAAGACATCCCTTTTATAGCTAATAATGTTACAGACCTGATATCAATTAACTTAATTAGTTGCTAGATGTTCTCCAAGCTGAATTTTTTCAAAATGTCTTGCTTTTTCAGCCATTCAATTTGAAATGAGCTCATTTTGTGCATAACATTGTACAATTTCTCCGTTTAAACATTTGTTATGTTATCAATGTTCTATTGTGAATAAAATACTGGTTCTTGTGATTTGAAAGTCTTTTTGTTTTCATTTTATTCAAATAAAAAAAACGGCCCAACTTTTCCGGAATTCGGGTTGTAATACTGTTACTTCTTATTGCATTTCCATTTTTATTTCTACCCTTTTGTCATTAAATTCTGTGGACCCAAGGACCAAGTTAAACCAAGACATAACTATTCCAGTCTATATGCCATATTTCATACGACAGCCTACAGTCCTCAGTTGGATTTAACTTGAAAAGCCAGTTAAAGTTTTGTAAAGTAAACATCTGTGGAATTTGTTTAATTATGTTGATCCTAAACATTAACCTCACCTTTATGTACCTGGAGATTTTGCTTTCCCGTGACGTACCATTCTGTAATGACAGCAATGTATTTTTTGCTGAACGAAGGGCATCTTTCAGCTTCCCCTTTAAAGATGAACACAAATATTCATTATCACATCTGTTACTTTAAAACCCATTCGTAATTTACTTGGTAATGAACTGGGCTGACATTTCCAAGCATTTAATAATTACATAAAAAAAGTATCTGCTAAGAACAAAATTTCTCACCTTTCGTTGTCTGACAGCCTGTTGTAGCGGCTGTGTTTCATGCCATTCATGCTCATGTTTCTTACACTCTGAACATAAAACCTGGTCATCTGTTTGACAGAACAGCTCAATCATCTTTCTATGTGTCTGACACTCCAGTTCTCCATTCTCCTTCCTCGTGTTGTTCTCTCTCAGGTAAGACTCACAGGTGTTCCTCAGGCTCAGATTGGACACCGGTTGCTGAGGTGAAAGCTGTCGACAGACGGGACAGTTTCTGGATCTGCTCGAGGTCCAGTGATCATTAATGCACTGACGACAGAAACTGTGACCACAGCTCAATAACACAGGGTCAGTGAAGAGCTCAGTGCACACGGCACACGACAGGTCGCCCAACAGAGAGGCAGCCATGAAGACAGAGACAGAAGACGAAGAATAGGTTATTCCCTGAGACAAAAAAAAAAAAAAACCAGGAACAACCAAGAGAGAAAACAAACAAGACAAAGTAAAAGTCTTAGACTTCCTCATATATGCCCCTCCCATTTTTATGAGAGAGGAGGAGTTAGAGTTAGACAGGTGGATCATGATTGAATCTTAATGTGTGTGTGTTAGCACTAGTCAAGCCAACAGAACTCCAAATAGCAGCTAATTTTTATGAATGCATAAGAAATAATAATAAGTTCTAAACCTACCACAAAATATGCAGCCCTTTAAATATGCACCCATGATCACAGGTTTAAAACCTCAAAAATGTATCTATTTTTTCTCACTCTTTTTCTTTTGTTTCTGGTGAAGTTTATAAAAAAAAAACATTCTCCCTCTAATGGTACAGAGCAGCATATCATTCTCAGGTGTGTTTTGCTTAAAAGCTGTTTTAATGCACACGACTGAATATGAAACAATGGAATAAGACACCAGGAAATTGTTGTCGCTTAATAAGGTAAATAGCATTTCCACCCTATAGACCAGACATGCTACATTAAAGCTATATATTTAGTTTATAATATTATAGTTACATATTCTCATGTATTATTATATTTTCTGTTGAACACCCAGCTTACCATATGAATGATTTCAAAAGAGTGTCCAAGTTCATTAAGCTGCCTTTCTAAAAACACATTATGCAGTGCATTATGCCATTCTAAGTATGTAGCATTTTGAATTGTTAAGTAAGTCTTCATCTTTCTGTCCAAGTAGGAGACACAATTAGTTACTGAATATTTGATCTATACATAAGGCCTATACAACCTTCAAACTACACTTTCTTGAAGGTCCAGGAAAGATTTTATTAAATCCAACATTCAAAGTTTGTCTTTGTTTATAAAAGAGAAACTGTCTTACACTGCAAAGATATGTGCCATCCCAGCAAACACATTTACGTTGTGGCAACGTCTCTGGCACGTTGCATTTCTGCTATGGCAACGTCGCTGTATACGTGCTCGCAACATTGTAACAACGTAGAATTGTAAGACGTGACAGGGCTGTAGCAACGTTGTTGCGCGACATTCAGCAACTGAGAGACGACGTTCTGACAATATTTTTATATGGTGTATTTTGTTAGATAATTATATACTTTTTATCGTTTATTGTTTATCTATATTATTTAATGGGGCTATCAACACCTGCAAGTGTAGCCTACACTTTAAAGAGTAAAAATTACAGAAGGTTTCGTTAATTCAACTTTATTAAAATTGCATATAATCAAATTGCACTTCCAAAAGTCATACATTTGTGAAAAAAGAAAAAAAGAATGAAATAAACGAATACACATTTATTTTAAGTATAATAAATAAAACATGAAAATCAAAGGCAGATCAGAACATTTAACGAACAAAACCGGGTCTGTATGACAGACAGTAGCCGAGCAGGTGTCACCGGGGAAACATCCACAAATCCAGAGGAGCAAAGAAACGAATGAGACTAAATAGCGGAAAAATCAAACGAAAAACTAAACAGTGCGAGCGATGCTTCATTAATCACATTAGAAATTAAAGCTGTAGGTTGTGTTTGATAGCTGAAGTAGGCTAAATGCAATACTCACGTATCCTTGCTCGATGATGAATGAGAACACAATGAGCCCAACAACAGGTGGTTGGAATTTAAAAGGCTGATTTTCCCGCTTCAGGGCAGTGACGAGTACATTATGTAGTATAGTGGTTGTCAAGACACCCTAGGCACAACCTTAAGCAATGGCCCTGAACGATGGTTTAATGTCAACATTGTGACAACTCTGTAACAACTTCACCACACAACGTAGTTATAGCAACCTTTTGGCCATGTTGTTAAAACGTTGTTAGAAGGTTGGCTACGTTGTGCCAACGTTCTGTGTTTGCTGGGATACAGTTTTGCAAAGGTTGTACTGTACATAGACCTCAACACTTGGTACACAAACCTCAAGAACAGTGACAATTAATGACTGTAAAAAATGAGCTCCTTACATCACACAACAAATAACTATCAATTATGACAAAACAACTGGTTTAAAGTAAGCTAACAGCGAAACAATAATCCTAGAACAATAACTACATTTATCCATGCTGCAATGCATGCTGGGAACTCAACATTTCAGCAATATTTAGAAATAATTTTAATCTTAATAAATCATGAAAAAATTTGTGCAAAGCGTTATGGGATGTAGGATGATGGATATTTTTAAAAGAGACAGAAAGGAACAAAAAATCAAGTATTTCTGGAAACACCTTAAAAGAGAAACCTTTTACTTTTACATGTGAATCCTATTTATGGCATTCTTTCGACTATTTTAAACATTCGCCTTTTTAATAATTAAAAGACTGAATTTTGCAATATTTGTGCCGTAGCCTTGTTTCTGCACTCGCAAGGGAGACTTTGATCATGTAGGTCAAAGATGTCGCAGCACAGCAAAATCTAATGAGTTAGACTTATGTAAGAACTGATTTTCCTGCTAAGACAAAACACCCTGCAATAAAGCCATAAAACACACCCTGGAAAGAAGATAACAAAGACAGAGCACAGGACACTCCTGTCCAAACGTTTTCCCCTTCCTTATCTATGCATCCCCCCTCCACAAGCCACTAAAGAGTTAACTAAGAATGTCTTTATATGTATCTTGTGAATCTATTGTTTTTCCTTTTCATGTTTGGTATCATTTTAAGTGTCTCAGTGCGATTGGTAAAATTGTCTTAATTTCATTGCATTCATTGGTTTAATGAGAAAGATTGAGAACTTAGGAGAATCCTGTTCTCCTCTCTGGGTGATATCTCTTCAAGATATCTCTCGAGACCCCCCCTAGGCTGCATGAACTGACCCAAAGCAAACTCTAAACAATATTGGTATAACCCTTTTGTTCTGGTCTGGGTATTTAAGGGTGGGTGACAGAGTAGTCTGTGGGACCCTTTACCAGGATCACCCCCATACAGTGCTGTTTCAGTGTTGACACACTGACACACCACTGTATGTCTCTGTCAGGAATGCATTGCTTACTTTTAGAGTCATCTTTGAGTAAATGATGTCATGTATTTATTATTTCTGAATTGGCTTTTAATCATTAACTTGTGTAAATGGCATGATAGATTTTTACCTGACAAATAAATGTTACATCTTGATTTATTCTGAAGTTTTCTGAAATCATTATTTTAGTAGACTATGAGGAGGCTGGTGCTACCGCAGCTCTGTGTCCAGGATAGGTCAAACTAAAGGCGCATATGAACGGAGCAGTAGGCACGTCATCTGAAGACCTTTTGATTTCTGTCTATCACTGACTTGGCAAGTTGTACGGAAGTGGCTAAATAAACTACACTTTTTTTGTATGAGTGAGCAGTAGGCAACCGACTTAAGAGGTATTAGCAAACCCTGCACCCTCTGAGCAAGATCACACTGGCGAGGCTGTGTCCGTGAGATCCACGTAAACCCGGGGCTTGTGAATCTGTGCGGCATCAGGTCCATTAATGAATAATTAATTGAAAGTATGGGATACTCGGAATAATCAAGGATCTAAATTAATTCATAATCAAATTTAGATCGTAGAAAATAGTCATAATATTCGATTATCATTTAAAATTGGAGTCAGATTACGCATAGAGCTAAAGTCATATTGAAACTAAATTCCAATAAATTAAGTGAACTTCACTGGAGCGCTGAAAAGACATACACGCATTATGCCTTCGCCCACCGTTGGATTCCGTCGTTGGGCCAATAGGTGGTCCTTACACTTACTTAAAAAAAGAAACATTTTCTTAAAACGGATTTCCTTAACAAAACAGGGAATGTGAAATAGGAATAGTATTTTGTACAGACAAATGCTAAGTTAGTATAGTTCACTTACACAAGAGTTAGTTACTAAAAAATAACTGAGAGTATAAAAAATGAAATAAAATTCAATACCTATTATTGTGTTTTGCATGCTGAATGTTGAAGTCTGTGTGACTCAAGCATGATCAATTACAAGATATTGTCATAAATATAGAGAGATTATATCAACACAATTAAAAGTTTCACAAGGTCTTTGATTGACATAAGTTACAATCATTATAGCACATGAAGGGAAGTAATTAGGTTGCTTTTTAAAGGTGACTTAACTTCAGACGAGATCATTAACCATAGTTCATTAGGATCATTACTTGATCCTGCCGTTCATTCATTTGTATTTCTTCAATATTTTGACTCAATTTTAAAGTTTCTCTTCACCTGTTGTACACAAACAAGCCTGATGACGTAATAAAGAGATACTGAAACCTGTTTGCTGTAGGCAAATTTTCATATTTGTACACAATTTTCGGTCAAATTTGTATTTTTAAGTAAATTTCTCCTTTAGCTCATTCTGATTGGTTAAACTGACCTTATTATTAAGCAGTGGATTCAGAGGATACTTTGGCCTTTAATGTACAGTAAATGACTGATAGTAAAAGTGTCGTCACTCACTTGATGCATCCAAAAGTATTTTGAACCGAGAAAGAAATATGAAAAAAATGATTTATTTTAAAATATAGCCCTTTCACACAACATTGCAAACCAAGCAGATTTAATAAGTTTGAAATCTACTGATCTAAGAGGTCAATGTGTGACCTGATCCTCCTTAAACATCTTTTCACTAGTATTTTACAATTCAGAGTTCACCTAACCTCCACTTATAATTCCTGCTCTCCAACTTTCATCTACTTTTCTGAAAGGAACAGGTTTTGTGAGAGGAGTGTAACTGCATCGTGAACTATTATCAATAGTTTTGTTTGTTATGTAAACTGCTTTAAAGAGCACAATTGATGAATTATAGTTCCTGAATCAACACTAAAAAACTGATTCTGGATGCTCTTGAGGAGATTGTGAATGCAGATTTCAAGCGGTTCATCTGGCACCTGTGGAACGGTGTAGGATCAGACATCGAGCCCATTCCTCAGGCAAGGCTGGAGAACGCGGATCGCCAGGATGTTGTGGATCGCATGGTAGAGAAGTACAGTACTAATGCTGGGACTGTTGCAGTACAAGTGCTGTTGAACATCAACCAAAATAATCTCGCAAAAAAACTTGATTTGAAACTTTAGGAAGGTAAAGGAAAAACTATTAATACTGGTTTATGATTTAGTGCTGCTCTCTGAAGTATATCGTAGTGATTCCATGCAGACAAAAAACAGTTACATTTGAGATCGGTTAACTCGGTTGATAAAATTATGATTTTTACTGATTGCGTATAATGGGTGACATATTATTGTTTGAGCAGTTACATTTTAATGTTGTTGTTTTTATTTGTTATAATTATTTAAAAAATTTGGTGTTAGATGTTGAAATTAAACACCAATCATCAATGGTAGAGGATGATGAGTGATTATGTAATTTACATTTACTCATTTAGCATGTTATGCTGTGAATGCTTTGTCTGGGGATTGATCAATATAGATAACTGATGGATCATTATTTCTATATAATCAGAGTGTGTGAGTTTCTGTGCAAATGAGAGTGATTTATGAAAAAAACATAACATAAACCGCATTGGTTCAACATCATGCTTGCACTCAGAAAATGAAACAGAACTACAACTGACTTTAAAGACAGCCTGAAATCAACTACAAATAAAATATGTAGCACTGAGGATGTCAAAAGGGACAGATAAAATTACACCCCCCTTTAAATTTTTAACGTGGTAAAGACATTGTCACATTTATTTGTATTAATGGATTGCACTGTTCATTTCTGTTAAACTCAGGTTCGTCTGCAGGGGGCACCCAAGAGTTACACTACGCATCAGTAGCTGAATTGAGCGTCAGCGTCAGTTCTGGCAGGCCAGGTAGTCAAGACGCTGCTAATGCTATTTGCTAACAACACTGTCCCGTCAGCTGATCTGCTCCAGTTGATCTGCTTCAGCTGAGCTGCATTAGCTGGTTAGCTCCCCTCGCTGCTCAATGGCCAAAGCTCAAACTAGGCGCCCTATTTAAAGCTCATTCAGTTTGCTCATACATGCTTGCTGCTCGCTTCTGCTGATCTGTACGCTGGTAAGAAATCCGCTCTGGTTTTAACCCTTAAGCTATCCGTCCCGACGTTCGGGCTATTTTTGACGCCCAGAAACCCATGAGCTCAAGTCTCTGATTGTTTCGCTAATAAACACATTTGATCATTATTTTGCTCGCGCTCTGCTCAGTATAATGCCCATGGATGCGCTACCAGCTGTTTAATTCCTTCATCTAGCTCGTTTCTCAGAAGGTGGCTTGGTTATCTTTTCATAGCGCTTACACTGTAGACTGTCAAAACAGTTCAAAGACAGATAATTCTAGGTAACCGCATGTTTTAGCTATTGCGGTCTTGAATAGTCATTTCAGTAATTAATTAATAATTTTTACTATAATATAACTCGCTAAATTAGGGCGGCTCAAACGACACCGTTCGAGACACTCAACTTCTGTTTTGGGGGGGATGGCTCATTTAGTCAAAATAACGTAAGTGCCCTTATGCTGCTGCTGCTGCATCCCCTCATGCTGATAATGCTGTCTCTATATGCGGCTGCTATCTCCTGACCCCTCTTTCACACCGCAAGCGTGAGCGGCGCATCCGCGCAACTACATCATCACTGCAGCAGCAGACTCCCGCGAGTATTCACACTGGAAGCGTAGTGCAGCGGCTGCAAACTGTGTTTGGCAGACAATATAACCATTTCAAACAATGGGTCAGTTCTTTCAACATTTTTGTTTTTATAATAATACACCTTACTTTCACCCAAAACGAATAATTAAAAAGTTTAAATGGGTAAATACATATTTGTTTTAATTTTCTTTTCTGGCATAATTGTTAAAACACTAGACATTGGCATTGTTGTTAAAACTCTTGACATGCTTATTCTGTGCATTTTGAGCACGTTTTGTGTTAAATCACATTTATTTTGTCCATCAAAAGCATCAAAAGTGTTCTTTCACTTTAATTGCGCTGCTCCTGCTCCCGGTGTGAATGCACTCATTGATTAACATGGACGTCGAAAAAAAATACGCGCCGCTGACGCTTGCGGTGTGAAAGCGGGGTCATACTGCTGCTGTCCCCTGACTTCTGCTAATTCATGAATGGTCAGGGGACTCATCTGATTATAACATATTGCAAATTATCCGTATATTCGTAGATTACTTAGCATATAAATTGTTAAATCATCCTCTGTATCTCAGAGGATTGCCAGGTGTGGTTTTGTTTGGGGGGATATTTTAGCTCACAGTCCTAAACTGTGTGAGCGTTCCCTAATGCTGCTGCTGCTGTCCTCTGACTCTCTGCTATTTCATGGTGCTCATGAAAGGTCAGAGGACTCCCTGAACAGAGCCATGCCGCCAAATTTCAATTCAGGAACATCAACTTGTTTGCAATCTATTCAATACAAATTCTTAAATTATTTTTATTGTCTGTGTTCTTGACTTAATGGACCTGACAGAACTAACAGAATAGAAGTAGCATTCAGTACGTGATGAAGCGCGGTGTACGTGCAGAGAAAAGTACTCCTTGTTTGACCTGTGTTTTTCATGTATTTTCTACAGGTAAGCTGACAATAATCTTTATACTAGTAATGCCTAACAGTATTGTATTTTTATAGAGCCGTAGTTCGTGCCTGAGACGTTAAGAAAAGTTTAATTTTGACTGTGATTAAGAGTGTCGTACGTAAAATGGCGGACGAGAGTGTTAACAACTCAAGAGAAAAACTAGTAACTTTTAACATGAGCAAAACGGAGGGATAATTAACCAAATAGATGTGTACGAACATTAAGTTGTGTGTAGTGAAGAGTCTGGGCAGTCTGAGTTAAGAAGGCACACGTGTCTGTGATTAGTCTACACATAGATATGTTAACCTCATTTAGCATTACTTTGTCAGCCATTACATGTAAAAGCGCATTCAGTATGTACTGTTAATAAGAAGTCCAGTCAGATTCAGTGGTAAAATGCTTTTATTAATCATTTTGTGAGTTTATGATGAGAACATAGTAACTGGTGATCTGTTGAAATCTAGTTAATGATAAAGTCAGTTAATTAGCATATTTCATACAAGATTAAAAACTGATTAAAAACAATTAAAACAGTGATTAGAGTATTAAAATATATGTGCAGTTATCAATGCTAGAGTAATGTGAATTTATTCTAAATAGCTAGAGTTTGTGATACTTTAATGACGTTATTCGTCAGACCTTTCCTTTATGACTTAGGTAAAGTTGGTTTTATATTCGCACATTCACGGACTTCCGCGCTCAATAACTCGTGAACTAAACGTTGTTGCTACACAAAACACCTATCACATATTACTACAGATAAAACACCAGAAGCTACAACATAATTTTCCTCAAAATGATCTTTCCTTCGCACTGGACAAAATACATTGATCTCTATGCGCAGGCTGCTAAGAAGGGACCATCTGCAAAGTGCAAACCCGAAGGAAAGCTCGTTTTGAGGAAGATTTAAATATTAAAACAATGTAATTTGTGTAGTAACAATATTCAGCTCACGAGATATTGAACGTGGAACTCCGCGAATATGCAAATATAAAACCAACTTTACCCAAGTTGCAGACTTGATCATGTAGGACCTCAGTCACACATACGTGGACAGCACCATGAATATAGTCAAGTAAAAAAAAAAAAAAAAAAAAATTTTTTGCTGCGTATTCACCTAGACTGCTTTAGTGTACTTTTGTGTAGGCTACTGTACATACAGTACGCAAATGTTTTATGTAAAAGTTACAGTAATTCACCAAAGGGATTTTTTTCATGTTCCAAAGGTAGTGCTTTCCTATTGACCAGACTGACTTACTACAGGTGAAATTTTGACAATACCTCTTTTACTGTACGTACAATAAACAAATAAGTTTAAGAAAAAAATTACAGTAATTCACCTTAAGTATTTTTTTCCTGTTCCAAAGGCTGTAGTGCTTTCCTAGTGACCAGACTGACTTACAGGTGAAATTTTGACAATACCTCCCTTACTGTAAGTATAGTACAAACATATTATTATTAAAAAAATACTGTAATTTCTCCTTTTTTCATGTTCCAATGGTTATAGTATGTTCCTAGTGATCACTCAATTAACTTTGATAAATGTATTAGGTAAAAGTATGTATTAGAACTGCTGTTCCTTGTACAACACAGTTCTTTCATTAATTAAAAAAATGCAGATATTTTAGGTTAATCATTTTCAACGTTATAAATAAGCAACTCCCTTATTGTAATGATTCAAGTTAAGTTTTTGTTATGAAGTCCTGAAGAAGTGGATTCTGGAACACACTTCTGCTTCAATGTATATCTAATGAGTGATTATAATCAAGGCATTAATCAATAGTTTTCCTTCTATATATCAAATGAGTTGAATGACTTCTCTAGGCTTATGAGATTTTACTTTGTTATAGAAATTACCAGTGTGATTATCGAAAATGTTATTTCATGTATCCTTTAAATGTGTGTATTTGATATCTGAGGTGTAACATAAGGGTCTGACCCATGCCAGGAATGCAGTAACAGTGCTTGCTCATTTAGCCTGGCTTCCAGAGATGAAATATGGACTTCTTTAACAGGTGTCACTACATCCATCTGCTTTTCTAGGCTACCCTGATAGCAATGGTCTCAGGAGTCATTGAAACCTATAGTGGAGAGACCATTTCTTAGTTAAAGTCTTTACTTTACAGTTAGATTTAAAGTATCCTCTCCTTGAGAGAAAGAACATGTTATCTTAATGTTTTGAGAAGACTCTCCTCCTCACCAAATCCAATCTTGAAAAACTGTGTCTGTGTGTGTTATTCTTGGTTACAGGTTAAGGAACAAGTGGAAATATAGCTGCAAGCAGCGATACGGGGCCAAGCCCCTGAAGCAGCAGCAAGAGCAGGAAGAGTAAAAACAGCAGAAATTGAAGAAAAAAGAGCTGGTTTAGAAGTATAGGTGAAAATGAACTCAAAATGAACAGAAGTTCAGATGAGAATGAACAAGACATACATTAATCCAAGAGGAAGAAAGATTAGTACAACGTTGAATAATAAAGGAATCGACATGACACAACATTACACACAATTTTTTAAAATCATGCCACATGGGGCTCGAACCCCTTATCTGGGTCAGATACCTGTCACTCATATCATTGCGCCACTGAGAAGTTGTGTGTTTGGCAAGATGAAGAAGGTCCAATAGTTCAAGTGAGAAGCAATTCAAAATGAATAATTTTTGTATGAATTTGCTGCATGTTGTATTTATTGAGTTCGTTCACATATAGGCACCATGTCTGGAACAGAAGCAACTTTTCCACCACTTAAGGCCACAATACCTCTTGCTATCTGGGAATGTGCCACACAGCATTCAGACCCACAACCGGAATGGTTCATGGTTCATGCTAACCAATTAGCATGCTAAGCTAACTACCATAAGGCTGATCAGTCACTTCTGTATGGCTCAGTCCAAAGATCATCTGAGCCAATTTTCGTAAAAATTGAACAAAATTTGAATGAGGAGTAGCACAAACAATTGAACACTGTACTTTTCAAAATGGCCACTACTGTAATGGGCAGAGTCTTATTGTAAGATATTGATTGTGATCACCATAATGAGTGGAATCAGGTGTACTAAGTTTCATTTTACATCTATTTACATTCACATCTACATCAAAGGGTTCAAAAGCTATAACCCTTTTAATGTGGAATTTTTGAACTGGTGGTGGCGCTATAGAGTTGGTCCTACAGACTCAAAAATTAGTCCAATAACTATTCATTACAATCACTACAAGTGTGGAAGGTCACGACGTGCCTAAATTCAGGGTCCGAATGTCAGCCGCACAATTGATGGAGATATGCTTCAGTCTATCTATGTGTAGAAAATGTGTGATTATTTATTAGCCAATCAGAATCATTCAACCTGAGCAATGACAAAGCTTAGACCTTGGTGAAGGGTATAATTGCTGTGATTTTTGTAAATGTAAGGGGAAGCAGCCTACTTTTGATCACTGGAGTAATCACTCCTTGTGATTCTTGAAGCTGACTTCTGCCTGATGAAACTGCAAACTATCTTCAGTAAAATTTCCTTTAATTTATTATAATTCTGACTCTTGTCTAAAATTGACTGCACTTCCAATGCCTGGTCTTAATAAATCCTATCTGGTCCTTGGGTCTTTAACTGTAAGTCCCGAAATACAGATATGCAGTGGTAATCCATATTGAAACAAGGACAATAAAGCAGAAGTTTCAGCAGATATTCTTTAATGATGTTCCACTGTTTAAGGTACACAGTGAGCACAACCATTGGGCATCTTTTCCAGGTAGCTTGTCTGGTGATAGTCCAATGCAGCATACACTGGGTACCATCTTTGGCACTGTTCACATTGGTAAACGTGACAAGGATTAATTATGTAACAAACCACTAACAGTTATGTGTGTTAACCAATTACATAATGCAATGAATAAATATTAAATAACATGTTCAATTGCTTAAATATTTTTGTTTACCCAAAGTAGTCCTGACTGAAAACATTTGAAAAAATTGTATTCAAACACACACATTTGTTTTACTTAAACTTTTACGTCACTTCACTAAACGAAAATATAGTAAAGTACTTGACAAAACAATCAGTTAAAGGGTTTATGATAATATAAGAACAACTTAAACCAAGAGAGGATCAACAACAGCAAAATTTTGAAGAGGTGAAATTGAAATATTACTCTAACCACAAGGAATTAATTACAACTTGTATGTATAATCCCAGTGGTATTCCATGAACAATTAGAAATATAATAGAAATAAAACAGTGCACTGTACAGTATCTTGAATGCCTCCATGATCTTGCTGTTCATTATCTGTCAGATTTGCTGCACCAATGCGTACAGGTTCAGTTACTACTGTTAATAATAATGTAGCCCCTATTAATGTACTACAACCTTAAAAAAAAAAAAAAAAAAAAAAAAAATTACAGTATTATATTATTATGTAAAACAGTATTATTAGGTATTGTCAAAATTTCACCTGTAGTAAGTCAGTTTGGTCACTAGGAAAGCACTACAGCCTTTGGAACATGAAAAAATACTTTAGGGGAATAACAGTAATTTTTTCATAAACTTATTTGATAATTGTACGTACAGTAAGGGAGGTATTGTCAAAATTTCACCGGTAGTAAGTCAGTGTGGTCACTAGGAACATGCTACAACCTTCGGATAGTAAAAAATCCCTTTGGTGAATTAATGTAATTTTATTCTAAAAAGATTTATGTACATTATGTACAGTGAGGCAGTTTCCTAAATCATTATAATGCACTTTTCATTGTTGCTAAAGTACAATCAATAGCATTAGAACACACAATGTGAGAGATATTTGCTGGTACATCTGTACTTTGCAAAAATGTAGTTGTCTGTTTGCACACAATGGAAAAAAATATCTTCCCTATCTTCTTTACCACACACATTGAATGTTCAGTGAACAGTCACAACTTTGTATGCCATTAAAACATTATTTGCCCATTTTGATCGATTGTGGAGAGTGTTGTAGTTCACCATCTTTGTCCTAAAGATCATGTAGCTGCTTTTATTTTGCAAAAATGTGCTTTATTGCGCTTGTTATTGAGACAGTTTTTAAGCAAAAAAGTGCGAATGTGCGAATATAAAACCAACTTTACCTAAGTAATGATTTGTGTTTTAAATCCCGTGTAAAGAAGAGCATAAACATATAGCAGCTCATTTTAATATCACTACATGGTTGCATGAAGAATGAGTTCTGAACTTACCGCAAAATATGCGAGTTTAAACACCCAGAGAAACAGGTTTAAAGCCTCGGAATGGCGTCTCTTCTTTTCCGTCTCTTTTCCTTTCGTTTCTATCTAAAGGTGTGTCTTGTTTTCTTGTAACTCCACTAATATGAAAAACAAACTCACTCCCTCTAGTGGAGCAAAGAGTCTATAATCTGATATGAGAGAGAGAGAGAGACTGACTGACTGAATGGCGTCTATATTTAATCCTTTACTTTCTTACTTACGTTTGTCATCTGGTTTTAACTCCACTGTATGAAAAATAAACTCCCTCTAGTGGCGGAGAGCATCATCACAGTCTCAGAGTGAAGACCATCAGGAAAGTTTTATATGGTTCATAAAGGAGGTAAATAAATGATAGCTTTTTGTAGTCAGTTACCTCTCCATTACAGTGTGGTGTTTTGAAAATCTGACCTACGTCCTCAGGATGATCTCTTAAACTTTTTAGACTTTACACTTCACCAGTAAAACAGAAACTGTGGACCAACAAATGTCCAGACGTGTCACGTGACGCCCACAAAAGGTGTGCCTGGCTCTACCATACTCACTCATTCGATTTTTGAATTCTGAACACAAAAAAAAAGTTGTATAATATACTACACATAATATAGCGAACTATTATGTTCATATGTTACATATTATCGTGTCATTTTATTTGTGAATAAAACTTACTCTTCAGAAACAAAACTGGTCACATTACCAGAGCCTCTGATTCAGAACGTCGTGCAACTAGATCTCAGAGTGAGAACATGCGGCTGACACGAACAGTTATGGGTTATGAGTTATGATGCTCCATGAACAATCGTGCAAAACATCATTGGACGCACTTTTGGAAAAGGATGAAACTTTGAGAGGCTGTTCACTGCAGAGCCATGGGTGGTGTGTGAAGTCCAGCTCCGCCTCTCTGAATGTAATTTGGGCCTAATGGGTGGAGCTAAATATCTAACCACACCCTAACTCAACCCATAACCCTATTAGACATCCAGAGAGGAGGGGCTGCATGTAATTCGACTCTGCAGTGAGCACCACTTGGAGAACTTCGAAAGGTTTGAACAAGATTGGGAGGAACAAAGAGAAATTAAGTATTCCTGGAAAACAGTAAGTAAGGCGAGACCCTTAAATGATAAGAACAAGGAAGTGCAGACTCTACACGAAAACTCTCTCCAACCAGAAATGGTACAGGTTATAATTCTAAATCATTTCAGTATCAGATATACAGGTTTAGTTTTTTTTTTTTTTTTTTTTTTTTGTTAACTTTTAAGTTGTTTTGTAAGTGTTACGTTTTTTTTTTTTTTGAGATAAAGTTTGTTCTTTTGAACAACTTAGAAAAAACGTACTGTGACAAAAGTAGTATATTGCAAGTCTGCAACAATTTGGATTTACATTTAAAAGTAAAAATTTTTGCCCATTGTTCTGTAATGGTATTTTAAACATTCGTACTAGATAATAATAAAAGGTCTGAATGTGGCAATATTTTAATAAAATAATATGTTAATGGCCTGTTTTCCATTTGTACATGTATATATATATATATATATATGGGATCATATTTCTCCTGTTTTGGCATCCCTTCACTGGCTTCCCATTAAGTTTAGAGTTGATTTTAAGATCCTTATGTTTGTTTATAAGGCATTGTCTGGCTGTGCACCAAGGTATATATATAATCTTATTGTGCCATACTGTCCTGCTAGGGCACTTAGATCTTCAAATCACTTGCTTTTAAATGTGTCACGATGTCGCTACAAATGAAAGGGTGATCGGGCCTTTTCTGTGGCTGGGCCCAAGCTTTGGAATGCTCTCCCTTATCAAGTGAGGTCTGCTCCTGCATTGGACATTTTTAAATCTACTCTGAAAACACATTTTTATTCTTTAGCTTTTGGAAACTTGTAATTGTTGTTTTTTTTATAGTGTAGTCCTGCTATGTACTATGTACAGCACTTTGGATCAATTTGTATTGTGTTAAATGTGCTTTATAAATAAAGGTTGTTGTTGTTGTAATAAATGTCATAATTTTAATTACAGCACAGATTTATGTCTTGAGCTCAGTATTCCTTTTACCAAATTTAAATGTTTCATTTCAGAAACAAATTTAGAGCACATTTCTATAGAATGCACATTTCTCTTTTTTTTCATATTTAGATTTTTTTTGTTTAGATGTTGAATTAGAGATTGCCATAAAAGTGTGATTTTGAACCTCCACATACTCAAAGTCCAGGGAACAGGTAGATTTTTTTTGTAAGCGTGACTCTTTCTATACTGTTATATTATTTAATATTTTGTGAAACGTGGGTCGTTATCCATGCGTGAGCTGACCTATATAAAAAAAGAAAAAAAAAATTGAAAGTGAAAAAACTGTACTTTAAAGTATTGTACTTTAAAAAAAATAAACAATAAAAAACATTGAAAAAGTAAACCAATTTAAATTTACTTTTTTGACCTTCCTGAACACCTCCACGATGTAGTTGACAAAAAAAGATCCTTTGATACAATTTCTGTACAAAGTGATACCTGTGGGGATAAATCAATGGTAAGTTAAGCATTTATATGTATAACAAACAAACAACTGCTGTTTTATCTGAGTGGTGTCACACATCTGAGTGGTGTCACACATCAAATCATTCATTTAATCATTTTTACCAGACATTTGTGAACAGACAAACACATGTGCGAGCTACAAATTAATCTCATTTCAGCAATCATGTCACATACAGTAAACTGACCAGGGGGGCTGGACATAAAACAGACGAAATCTTTGCTCACGTGCAGAGAGGTATTACAGAACATAACATACTTCTGATGTTCTGTAATACCTCTATAATATTTACTTACAAAGCACTAAATGGTTTAGCTCCGCAGTACTTGAGCGAGCTCTTAACGCATTATACTCCTTCACGTCTATTGCGATCTCAAAATTCCGGCCAGTTGATAATACCTAGAATATCTAAATCGACTGCTGGCGGTAGATCCTTTTCCTATTTAGCACCAAAACTTTGGAACAGCCTTCCTACCATTGTCCGGGAAGCAGACACACTCTGTCAGTTCAAATCTAGATTAAAGACACATCTCTTTGACATAGCGTTCACATAATACATCATAGCATAGGTGTAATTCTATGGGGGGACAGGGGGACACGTCCCCCCCAATATTCAAAGAAGGACAATTTGTCCCCCCCAATATTTGATCATACTGTATGATTATGTGGGCAATATCGATGTGATTGCAAATACGTCTTTCTTTCCAGCTCCGAAAATATAAAAGCGCGAAATCTGACAGACATTTGGCCATACCTGTCAACACTCCCGTTTTTCCCAGGTTTCTCCCGTTTTTTAGCCCTATCTCCCGGACCCCTCCCGGTTTGTTATTTCTCCCGGGAAACTCATCATTTGCATGGCCCAAACTGAGTAAAGCCTCTGTTTAGGCTATTAAGGAAATATAATTTTGGCAAAAGAAGAACTTTTATTTTAAATAAATGTTCATTTTAAATCAGCCTATGTCAGTGTGATATGTTACCATATTATCATGCTTAACACTGAGAATTTGAATAATTGTAATGTGATGATCAGATGCAGATATCTAAATCAGAGAATATCATAGGTTCGGGCGGTTTGCGGGTGGATTATTTATTTTTAACAGTGGATTTGGGTGACTCAAAGTGCACCAGATTAATGAACTTACCTTTAAAATGTACAAAATTTTCTTCCGGGGGAGCATGCCCCCGGACCCCCTTAGAAGTATCAAGTACACTTAACAGCATGACTGTTTTATGCTGGTAAGTGTTCGGACTCTGACTTTTATTTTATTTTGATTAAAAAAATGTGTGCATGCGCCAACACAAAAAGTCCCACAGCTGTCCCCCCCAATGTGTGATTGACAATTTCGCCCTTGCATCATATACTTCTATAATTCAATATTAGGCTGCATAGATTAGGTCAGCTGGAACCGGGAACACTTCCCATAAATCCTGATGCACTTGTTACATCATGAGAAGAATGGCATCTACGCTAATTTTAGTCTTTGTTTTATCCCAAGGTTTTCCCGCAGCCTGCCGGATCCAGGCCGTTTCCAGATCTGATGAACGACCTTCGCCTGGACCCGATGTCAACGCAGTGCTGAAGTTCCAACTAGTCTCTCCCTATGGAGGATCCCTTTCCCACTCTACAGATAACGCGTCGTCGGGAAAACTCAATTTGCGTATCTACCCCGAATTGATAAAATAAAATAAAATTCTGAATCAAAACTATAAGGAAACACCAGTAATTTGTTTAGGCTTGGTTTGCAGGGAATTCCAAACCTGCACACATATATTCAAACGCACATAACTATAGAACCCGTTCTTAATGCGCATCTGAACGCCATCAGCGTTTCTCACAGGTTCGCGTTTAAAGTCTGTGTAGAGAGAATGGTGTCGTCTTGGCGGCCCTAATTTAAAAACAAATGATCGTTGCGACGGAAGCGAATCAATCAAAACTAACTTTAGCTGGAAAATAACTTTATTAAAGAACCGCTTTAAAGCCAAAACAATCTTACGTTAAATTATACATTTATCTCTGTAAAGCTGCTTTGAGACAATCTACATTGTTAAAAGCGCTATATAAATGAAAATGACTTGACTTGACTTGACTAATATTTTTAAGCTGCTATAGTATTTATATAGTAGTCTTATCGTACTTCTGTAGTATGTCCCAAATTACTATAGTATTCCTATAAGATTAGGCTACTATAATATTTTGTCCCAAAATACTATAAGATTCCTATAGTACTTTTTAGTAAGGGTACGTCCCCCACCGAATCGGCTTCATTAGCCTACCACTTACGGTTTGCAAAGATACAATTATAAAATTACTGCAAAACTTTAATCTATCAATATTTATGTTCTATTATGCATTTTCCTTGTTATATGACTAACAGAAATTCATGAAATAATATAGGCTAGGCTATAGGCAGACACACAGTAATTAGATATAAGTAATAAGATATTTATTCAAATGTTGATTTTGAAATTAGTGAACATCATATGATTTGGAAAAATAAATAAATAAATAAAATTATAAATGAACATTTCTAAAGACAGTTAATATTTTACATAGAATATCACAAAAATATGAACAACTTGTTTTTTCAACATCTTCAGTGAAAGTGCACACAGTGAACGTTTCAATGGCAAGAAAAAAAAAACAACAATCTATGAATGTCCTATTACAGGCGGAAAGCTACAAAAAAAAAAGATGTGCAATCTAGCAAGTGCACACATGAACTATAAACACCTACTAAAATGGATTTTGCCATTGACTGGCGCTAACGATTTCAGCAGCTTTCAGTCCATAATGTTGCCATAATGGCGGACGCGCCTCTTCAGCGCCATCTACAGACTGTTACCCATAACACAACAGAGTTTCGCCTCTTGGGCTTCTATACTCTTTGCCTTTACCAGTTAAAAACGAAAGGAAAAGAGACGGAAGAGAAGAGACGTCATTCGGAGGCAAACCTGTTACTCTGGGTGTTTAAACTGTCGCATATTTTGCGGTAAGTTCAGAACTCATTCTTCATGCAAACATGATATTAAAATGAGCTGCTAACTTTATATGTTTATGCTCTTCTTTACACGGGATTTTAAACACAAAGAATTATATTTAGACAAAAGCAAGCGGGATTTAAGTTCACAGAAGCGCGAGCCGCGGCCGCGCGCGAATCCCAACGCGACGCTTCACGAGATAAGGTGCGTGGCTAAACTAAACGGCTGTTTTACAATATAAATTTTAAACGACCGACATAAATAATCACTTTACAAAGACTGTATCAATCTAAGCTCATCTTCAGGAAGGGGAGATTTACAGGTAAAGATAAAGAGACTGAGAGAAGAAGAACGAGAGAAGGAGATGGAGATGAGAGAGGAGAGCAGAGCAATAGCCTATTGCATAATAATGAGAATAACTTTATTACAATGGATTCCTATTTAACAGTCAGATGTTTATGGAAGCTTGTTTCCGCCACAAAAAAAAAAAAAAAAAAAAAGATAATTGCGACTTTTTATCTCACAATTGAGAGTTTACATCTCGCAATTCTGACTTTATTTCTCAGAATTGCGAGATACAAAGTCAGAATTGCGTGAAATAAAGTCGCAATTGCGTGTTATAAAGTCAGAATTGCGTGTTATAAAGTCAGAATTCTGACTTTTTTTCTCGCAATTGTGACTTTATATCACGCAACTCTGACTTTATAACACGCAATTGGGAGATATAAAGTCAGAATTGCATGTGTAACCGGATGAATGAGGTGATGGACATTAGTGAGCACCTATCAGCAGGTAATCCACCCTATTTAAGAGCTGGTTGGCTGTAGCCCGGGATGCGTCACGTTCGACTCCGCCTCCTTCCAGTGTTTACAGTGGCTGTAGGTATGTGTGTTAGCATATAGCAACTTCTGTTTTTAGTTTGTTTGTATGTAGGGGACTAATTATTAGTGTTGTGTTTAGCTTGTCTGTCTTCTCCGGTTTTCCTTCGGTTTGTCGCAGTGGTTGCATTTGCTGGCTGCTCGCCTTTCAGGTATGTGTGAACTGTTGATGGAAAGCGTATTGTTTGTCTTTATTTGGGGGTTTAGGATCGGCTGATTGTGTTGAGTTATGTGCAGTGTCCCTGTAGTCTATCTGAACAGCGGATTGCATGATTTGAGTACCCGTGCCTGTGAAAGGACAAGTACATTGTGCGAATGCATCGTCTACTTCCGGTAAGTGTTATTGCGCATGTAGTTACGAGCTAAAAGTTTAGCCATTGAGGCATAAATCTTAGTGTTTCTTTGTATTTGGCTTAGGATTTTCCCTCTCGTCCGGCGATCTTGTTCTTCCTGCTGGTGCTATAAAAAGCTATTACAGCCCCGTCGATTCCTTGCTGCCAGATTAAGAGCGCATCGTATTTTCCTGCTCCACTGTCGCTACCGTGTGCAATACAAACTTTTTGCCATCTGTGAGAAGATCGTCACCCCACTGATGAGGGGGACCGTTGCTGTCTGGTTTTATTTATTATTTGTTGATTTAATGTTTCTTTTATTGAACTTTTGAGGTTAACATTCGGTGTCAAAAATGGAACACCAAACTATCTGCTTGTGAGCTCATTGCGTGAATTGAGTTTATTTATTTATTTATTCATTTATGGTCTTTGTTTACACCTTTGTATGTTATTCGTGATGGTTTACTAATGGTGATAGATCTGCTCATGACCGTACCCTAAACATCATCCAACTGGGCTTTAGTGCTTTGTTTTTTTGTGATTTTGTTTCAGGTGCTGAGGTTCCACAGGTGGAGGATCTCTTGTGGTGGTGGTGCTTCCTTCGAATGTTTGCCGTGACACTTTTGAAGTCTTTGCTGTGTGTGTGAGTGTGCTTTTGGCAAATTAAGTTTAGTGATCCCTCCTCCCGTGGTTTGCCTCAGCCCTGTTAGTCTGTGTCTTTTTCTATTGTGTCTGTGTAACCAGTGTATTAGTATGGAAAGAGTGTGTGTTTATTCCAATGTGTTTTAGTTTACTTGAATGTGTTTGTAACTCAAAACCTTGTCAGTATAGCTCCAGGTTGCCTTTTTTTAACGTAATTACCCTGCTGCTTTAAATTAAACTTTGTATAAATAAATGTTTTGTATATTTTCATATCCACGTCTCTGCCTACCTTTATTAGAGAATCGAACCTGAGTGACCTAGTAATAGTAACTTGAGTGTTGTCCATATTTCCCGGGGCGAAATTCCCCGGGTGGCGTAGTCGAAATTCTTTCTACCTGTAATACCGCTCTTTTGCCACACATGATATAAAGTCGCAATTGCGTGTTATAAAGTCAGAATTGTGAGAGAAACTATTCTGAGAAAAAAAAAAAAAGTCAGTCTTTTTTCCCCCCTTAGAATAGGACTTTATATCTCACAATTGTGAGTTTATATCTCACAATTCTGAGAAAATATGTCAGAATTGCGAGATATAAACTCGCAATTGCGTGTTATAAAGTCAGAATTGCGTGATATAGGCCTAAAGTCGCAATTGCGAGGAAAAAAAGAATTCTGACTTTATAACACACAATTGCGACTTTATTTCACGCAATTCTGACTTTGTATCTCGCAATTGTGAGATAAAAAGTCGCAATTATCATTTATTTATTTTTATTTTGTGGCGGAAACAAGCTTCATATTGGGGGAAGTGCCAGATAGCCCTTGAAAGATTGGGCCTTATATACTGAGGGTTTAATTACATTATTTTAATAGTCAGTCGGGAACTAAAGTGGGCCGGTCTAAGGCATGAAAATGAGTCCCAATCCGGCCCTGCCCTCCGCCACCTCCAGTCTTCCAGATGTTCACCAGGAACCACTTCACCTCTCTTCACGAAACCAAATCCAATGCTGTGATCATCAGAGACATCATTATTGTGGGTATTGGACCTGGTCCTTGAAAGGTCCTTGAATTTGAAGTTAACCAAGGTGTGGGAACCCTGGACAGACTCCGAGAGGTGGAGGAGGGAATGAAGGATGATGACATCTCTTTCCTTCAGGTGGGGAGGGAATACACTTCACATACTCACACGTTTTGTTATTTTATTACAGTCACTAATCTAGCTGTGCATTTTCACAGAATTATAACACCCTAATGAACAGGTATTTATTGGTTTCTAAGTAAAAAAAATATAATAGAGTTTAGTTGAGTCCAGTCGTTACTCTGAGAGCTGTGTTTGTGTTTGTGTGTGTGTGTGTGTGTGTGTGTGTGTGTGTGTGTGTGTGTGTGTAACCAAACTATAGTATTATCAATATTACATTTATTTAATTAACATACATTCACAAATATGCAGTTTGTTTACAAATATGATTTTTTTATCAATTTATTATATTTAATACAACTGCACAACGGCTAAAACAATAAAACGCATGACATTGTACATATTTTACAGTGCTGCTGCTGTGTCACATTAGCCGACTTAGCAGAGCGCTGTTACTACAAAATATAAAACCAACCTACAAAATAAGTATGGGTGTGTGTGAGGCAGCCCTCCAAAAGCAGTATCGATTAGGCTACTCCTAAATGTACTGTTTTCACACAAGTTAATTGAAATAATTGCTTCATTTCTCTTTTCTGTAAGAAGTCTGAACTTAAATGGTTGGCTGCACTGAATAATGTTTCATGCTCTCTGCTAATCTGGATGGGTTGCTGAACCACAAAGACTGAAGCATTTCTGTGCTGAGCTGAAGCTATCATGTTCTGCATCATTCAATATATTTCTTGTATTATATTATAATATATTCACATTTTGAATAATGTACTCAAGAATATCAACTGTACCATTTAATATATATTTATCTATATTTTTCAAAAGGATTATATATTTCAGAGTGCTATGCTTCACATCATGGACTCCAATCCTCAATTGATGATCATTGTCATGGTTGCCCGACACAACAGATTTACTTTATTAAATCGCATGAAAGTGTCCTGATGTCTGGTTCTCGTGTTTTAAGACTGTGTATTCAGTCAATAGCAAGTTAAACTCAACTGCTCTGCGCCACTAGAGGGAGCGCGATTGTTTTTTATGTGATAGGTCAGGGGTGGGCAAACTTTTTGGCTCAAGGGCCACACTCGGTTTTAAAATTTGACAGAGGCCCGGACCAGTAGCAGATTATGAAACACGATCTCATGAAAGTGCGTATCTATACCACAAATTTTATTTCTCGTGCCATTTACGGCAAAAATGTTTTTTTTTTTTTTTTTCGTGCATATACGCACTGTAAACCCCTTAGTTAGGATTAGGGGTGCGGAGTGCGTGCCTATTACACGCCATAAAGTGCGTATCATATGCACGCGAAAACTGCGTATCATAAGCACTACAAATACAATTCGTGGCATTCACACCTTTCATGAGATTGGGCTGAGCAAACACATTTACGTTGTGGCAACGTCTGCGCGAAATTCAACAACTGAGAGACGACATTCTGACAATACATTTTTTATGCTAGATATCCCAGCATGTTATGTTTTGAGGTTAATTTTTAATTAGTCAGATGTTAGATAATTATAGCCTATACTTTTTAAATGTTTATCATTATTATTATTTAATGGGCCTAACAGTAAATTAGAAACAAAACACCTGCAAGTGTACACTTAGAAGAGTAAAAATGACAGAAGGTTACGTTAATTCAGCTTTATTAAAACTGCTTATGGCAATCAATTTGCACTTCCAAAAGTCATACATTTGTGGAAAAAAACGAAATAAACGAATATACAAATTTATTTTAAGTATAGGGGAGCGTAGTCGAAAGCCGGGCGACAAAGGTCGGTAAACGGAATCAGTCAGGATACATCCACAAACCCAGAGGAGCAAAGAAACTAAATAGCAGACAAATCAAAGGAAAAACTAAACAGGTGTGCAAGCGGTTACCAAAAAATTTTTTTCTCTGTGAGTTTCCAAAAAAGGAAAAAACATTAAAGTGCAACAAGTCTATGCGCTTGAGTCGCTGTCTGTTTGGTTTCCATGGTGACGCGTCATTGCTTGTTACGTGACACACCGCAGCCACAACAGCGCTGAATGAATGACGATACGTGTTTACATGACCAAACATTCGGGTTAGAAAAGGGGTACCCCAGGTATAATATCCGGGTTTTTGCCGGTGTTTACATGGCCGTGCGCGACCGGATTATTGCTAATATCCCGGTTTTGAACGGGTTATTGGCTGCATGTAAACGTAGTCATTGATGATCTGCTTTTATGTCATTTTTCCTTTTTTACATTTGTTAGCTATGGCATGAAATATCTGATATTCTGATTGTCAAATATATGCAACGCAATATATATATAACGCAAAGTATTGCAAGAAAAAGACAAAATGAATGCGATCCTCAGACAATTTTTTAAATACTCGACGGGCCGGATTAAACAGCCTAACGGGCTGTGGCCCGTGGGCCGTAGTTTGCCCACCCCTGTGATAGGTGGAGCTGGTTGGCAAAATTCATATCGTCATATTGAGCAAAGGACCATTCATATGTCCTAGCCACACCGAAGCCATTGAAATGAGAGCTCTGGAGGGAATAAACCAATTGTGCCTCATAATATGGCGTTTGGAGCAAAGCTGATGAAAGGAGCGATGAAAAACAACGCCACTGATCTGCAACGAGTCTTCGAGCCCCACCTTTCAGTCTCCTTCAACCTCAAGGAGAGATACGCAGTTTGGAATTCTCTTGGAAACAAAATTGAGAGGAAATTAAGAATCAGGGTATCTTCCGTCAATTTCATTTCCTATTTGAAATGAAATAAGCAGAAACGAGAAACGGCGCCTTTATTCGTTTTTTCGTTTTTTCCAAAAAACTAAAAAACGAGATTTCGGCTTGATTTTTCGTTTTTTAGTTCACAGGCAAAAAAACTAATAAATGACTTCAAAATTCGTTTTGGTCATGAGGCGCCCCTGTCAGCCGATTGGTCAAGAAAATCTGATCATGTGACGTCATGTCCTGTCAATCATCTCGCTGTCTCACTCTCGCGGCTACAGTTACAGTACAATTTTATTTACCATCATCACGGTACCCACCACCATCGAGTAGTATGAAGCTGCAGACTCAGAGCCTGCTGCATCTACAGTCCCGCACCCAGACTCCCGCATTCTCAGACTCCTCGTTTTTCGAGACGTGCCTCCTATCAAATTAGATCGGATAAACATGTGAAGAACGTCGGTATCATCCATTTTATTTTGCGAATCATACCTCATTCGGTTTCTTTTTTAATCAAACTATCAATACACCACCATATTAGTCCATTTAATATTTGTAAAGTAGTTTGTAACAAAATTTGAGCCGTTTAATGTATGTTTTTTCGCCTTTTTTCCCAGAATTTTTTTTTGATAGCTAACGTTAGCCTTTAACCTTGGATTTTTTGTAGACAAGCCATAGTAAAAATTTGATTAAAATTAGTTGACATTAAAGTAGACCAATTAAATAAAGTGTGTTAATATCAAAGAATGTCATCATTAATTATTTAATCAGATTTACCATTTTACCTTTTTTCCTAAAACTATAAGTTGAATTAATTAATGCCAGAGTAATTATTTTACTTTATATAATTTATGTAGACTACTTAAATTAGTTATTATAAAACGTAAGTAAAATGATAAAATCATGAATTCATGATAAAAAGGAATCAATATTAATTTAACTGATATGAAGTTGTTGCCAGCCATTTCATCCGTGGCCCTACTTGGGTATGCTTGTAATTTGCATTTGCAAAAAAATATTATTTATTATTACACAATATTTTTGACAATGGCATTCATCTTTTATTTTAGTGAAGTCGAGGAATTTGACAGAGCGATTGCAAAAAGAATGAAAAAAGAACATTTGCCTACCAGAAATTATTTTACCTTATGCATTTACATTTTACATTTATTCATTTAGCAGACGCTTTTATCCAAAGCGACTTATAAATGAAGAGTTTTTTTTAAATGCAATCGAAGACGAAAAGTAAAGTCATTAACACAATTCTTTCCTTTTTTCTTTACTTTGTCCTGTTTACAGCAAGATTATGCTTAGGTAATCGTTAAATAAAGTAGGCTACAGAATTGTTTATTATCTGTGATTTGTCTTTTCTTATTTGAGTTTTGCTTCGCATTCAAAATATAAAAAAACAGGTTTTGTAATGTTAGCATGTAATGGTAATTACCATAGGTTGAACTGAAAGAAAAATTGGAATTTGAATAAAAAAAAAAAACGTAGCAATATAATATCACATAATATTTTTCAGAAGATAGTTCAATCTGCAATTGCCACTTTATTCCTCACAATTGCGACTTCATATCTCACAATTGCGACTTCATATCTCACAATTGCGACTTCATATCTCACAATTGCGACTTTATTTCTCGCAATTCTGCCATCATATCTCGCAATTCTGAGAAAGTCACAACTCTGACTTGATATATCCAATTGAGAGAAAAAAAAGTCAGAATTGTGAGATAAAAAGTCGCAATTATTATTATTTATTCATTATTCAGTGGCAGAGTCAAGCTTCCAATTGTATCCCTTCCATCAGTAATTTTCTTTCAATTACACCCACGCTCAAAAAATAACTACTGGGTAATTTGTTAGTCAGAGAACACAATAAGTTTTTTTTGGCACATGCATTAAGCAGGTAACACAAATATTTATTTGGATAACTTTAAATAAAACGAGACCGTATTGCATCCTAATTGTTTTCAATGGCATTTGGATAAGGGTGTTATACGATTTTCCGAACAACAGGAGGCGCTGTCTCGAAAAACGAGGGGTCTGAGAATGCGGGACTCTGGGTGCGGGACTGTAGATGCAGGCTCCGAGTCTGCAGCTTCATAATGTTGCCACCATCAGCAGTTTTGCATTACAGTATTTGCAATAGCCACCCCTTGTCCAAAACTGAGCGTATTGTCTAAAAGAAGAGTTATGACTGCTGCGTATGCACTTGACTGAACATTGCTTCACCCACTGCGCTGCCTAGCGCAGCACCAGACAGATTTAGGCTAATAAAACCGTCTGGGTGCAGATTAATATTTAATATTTCTGATATATAAATATTTCTCTGAAACGCGTTAAGTTGCACATAAGTAAGCCCAGGACCTGCCCTGAACAGTTTAATATGCGGTATGCAGAGCCATAGGACTATTATTTTGTTGAATAAACCTGGGGAACTACCGATGACGTCACATGCTCAGATTTTCTTGACCAATCGGCTGACAGGGGCTCATGACCGTCCACATGTGCAAAACGAATTTTTAAGTAATTTATTCGTTTTTTGCCTGTGAACTAAAAAACGAAAAATCAAGCCGAAATCTCGTATTTTGGAAAAAACGGAAAAACGAATAAAGGCGCCGTTTCTCGTTTCTTCTTATTTCATTTCAAATAGGAAATGAAATGGACGGAAGATACCCTGATTATGTTGCTTCCCCTTCACACAGTATCAATCTGTGATTGGATTTCAACCTAGAAAATAAAAGTGAACGAAAGAAAAGTTTGAGGCTTTAAACCTGTTTAACCTTTGACCTTTTCAAAATGCCGGAGAGCAACGCAAGAGTCATGAATACTGTTAGCGGATAGTTTTTGTAGCCCATACAATGTTGTGTCATTAACAATTGTAATATAATGCATATTTAATTATTTGATGTCATGTTTTATTTTTTTATTTATTATTAATTATGTTTTAATCATCAGAAAGCACCACATTTACGTTTTTTTTTTTTTTTTTTTTGTAAAGATAAAAAAGATACTCTACTGACACAGACCTTGCGGGTACTACATTACGACAACAAAAGCACTTGAACACAACACACTGGTTCACTACCAACACTACCAGTTCACAAGTGGAAAATATCATCTTTTCCATAGCACGTGAAGGCTCCAATAGAACAAACAATACTCAACAAGGACACAGGGCAAACATGAGGGCTTAAATACATAGACATGGCATGCAAGACATGGAACACCTGTGAACAATGATCAGACGATTAACCAATGACAAGACACATGGCTGGATCACATGACAAACAGGGACTCACATGACAAGACACAGAAACATGACAATGACAAGAAAACCCAAACCGTGACAGTTCATGTTGCTTCCCCTTCACACAGAATCAATCTGTGATTGGATTTCCCCCTAGAAATAAAAGTGAAAGAAAAGAAAAGTTATTCTGTTTTGAGGCTTTAAACCTGTTACACTGGATTTTTAAACGGCTGTAGATTCGGTGGTAAGTTCAGAACTTATTCTTTATGTACACATGTTGTCATATAAAAATGAGCTCCTGTTTGATTTCTTGCTTTTCTTCACATGGGATTTCAAATATGGATCATTATATTTCGACAAAGAAATGCTCTGACCATAGTCAAAAACATGGATGACTAAAGTAAAATTACTTTTGATATTTCCTCAGATCATTATATATAATAATATAAAAACAGTTATGAAAAAAAAATATGTATTTTTTTATATTCAAATATTTATAGATCATGACATCACGTTAAACTTTGAGTTGACCTTTAGCTTAAGCTTTCTTAATGTTTAGAAAAATAGTTCTAAATGGTACAGATTACAGTTCTTTGTAACAATAGCAGAACTATTGGTGTTAAATAGAACCCTTTATAAGGTTACGTAAAGAACCATGACTTTTAATGTCTATGTAGTACTTTAAATGATACCATAAAAAAATAATTAATATGTTTTTTTAATGTCTCAGTCTACCTGGGTTTATAATATGTAGCCTCAGTAGGGGTTTAAAAAAAAAAAAAAAAAAACTGAATACATACTGTTGAATATTGAAAATGAATAAAACCCCCAAATAGATGTAAATCATGTTAAAAACATGCCAATTTTCAATTAAATATCTGCACAATCCTCTATTATAATTTCAATACCCATTTTTATGTGTCCATTTTTGAGTGTCAGTTCCTCTCTACAAATCATGTGATTTTAGCATTTTGTTGTTTCAGTTCCTCTTTGCAGTTGTGGTTTGTGCATGTGATTATCTGTATAAGCAGAAATACACAGTTGAGGTCAAAGCAGAGTTGTATAGTCCAGGGGTCAAAAAGTAGAAGTCCTGCCATATGTTTATTCCACCCATGAACTCAGTCAGCTGATTTCTATCTCCTGGCTGAAAAACTGCTAATTAGCAAATCCAGGTGATTGGAACAAAATTCTGAGCAGGACTTTTACTTTCTGAACCTGGACTTTACACCTCTGAAGAGAACAGAAAAAGAGACGAGCAGAAGCACAAGAACTACAACTGACTCCAGACACAGCCTTAGATTAAATCAACTGAAGAGAAAAGAAGACTGTTACGTCCCTTTTTGATTTTAGATAGGGGTAAGGGAGTATAACATTTAAATAAAGATGTGCGTATAACTTAATATGAAGGACCGGGCAATAAAAGGAAAAAGATCAACTCAAAAACTCCGCTCAAAAGTATTTATTTTACAGAACCCAAAAGTGAAAGAATGAAGAGAAAATAATATTTACAATATTTACAAACAATGAGAAAAATGACAATTAACAACACTAAACAAAAACAAACAAAGGTGGGAAGGCGAGCTCGAGAGATGCCAAATGAAATAAATAAATACAACAGAACAAACTAGCTAGAAGATGAATGCAACTAAACTAACTACCAAACGAAAAATGTAGAAAAGAAAAGTCTTCGGCGTCAAGACGCCCTAACAAAACTACACTAACTACAATATAACAAAAACTTACAGGGTGTGGCACTCTCCTAAACTAGTGTGTCTAATACAATTCAAAATTGTCCTACGTGGTGCGCAATGTATGTCGCGCGACTTACTAACCTGCTCCCTCCTTCCCAGCCTCACATGCACCGTGATGACTGAACAAGGATGAACAGTAAAACAAACAAAAACACTTCACAACCACTATGACAATCGATTAATGCAAACAATAGACACACAGAAAACACCAGCGAGCCAAACAAATGCAAATGTCAAGTGAGCCAAAAAGCTGGGGACGTGGAAGAGATACGGGTATTTGAGGAAGGTGGTGGAATGTGATTGGATGGGTGAACCGAGACGTCATCATCCTTCAGGAAAAACTGACAGGCTGTAGGTTGATCCAATGAGTATCTGAAACACACACACACCCACACACCGCAACAACAACAAACTACCCACATCCCTATTACAACCCTCTAAATACGTACACGTACGTAACAAAGACATTAAATCTGTGAAGATCTCAGCAGAGGAGGATTAAACAACTCCACAAACAGCATTACCAGCATCACTTATTACTAACCAGACTGACTTTATTTATGTTAGAACTCCTTATTGAGATGTGTTTAATTTGATTGAAGTTACCATAACAGTGATTAGCGTTTCCATTAGTTGGGCTCTTAACTCTTATTATGCTTTTTGTCTTTTCTGGCTCCTGTTATAGTGTGTTTGTCAAACACATTTGCAGCAGCAAAGAAAGCTAAATTTAATCAGGGCAGGTGATGATGGTTACCTGTTGATGGCTTTGCAATCATGATGCTATTGCCTGAATCATTGGTGTAATTTGTATAATAAAATTGTTACGTTCAATTAGTATATTAATATCGTAAAACCTGTGTTACTGCGGCATGAGATGAAGCAGTATTATAGCTATCAGGTAAAACATTTTAAGAAACATGAGAACTAGTGATGTTACATTCGTGAACGAATCGTTCTTTTTGAACGAATCCTTTAGGTGAACGAATCGTTCTCGTTCACGTAATCAATTGACTCATATTTCTCGTTCACTGAAATCCCTCCCTCCACAGCAGCGCGGCGCTATTAGCAGCGCATGCGCAGCTCAGTGAACCGGTGTTTTCAACCTGTCAAAGAATGAACCTCGAGCCAATAGCCTTCGAGTATGAGATGTGACGGAGCATGTGATTTGTTGGATGTAGTGAACGAATACGCCCTTCACTGACTGACCGAGTTGCTTTTGAGTCTGAACCATAGGTCTGAACGAGAGAGAGATCTTATCGTTTGTGTACGAGTTGAACGAACTGGTATGTCGTTCATGAACGAAAATAACCAGTTGTTTGAACGATAATGATGGCGAACCGATAGAGCTAGGTTTGTGTAGTTAGCATGTTTGCATCAAATAATCAAATTTACACTTTACCATTGTAATGAAAACAGGTTAATAACGCAATATATTGGTTAAATATAACAAAGACAAATTAACATCGTCATTTTTTACTTGGTTTGAGTTAAGGGGGGCGCACTTGACTGTTTACTTGATTTAAATTTACACTTCTCGTTACCTGCTTTTCTTATATTTTGGTTGTGTGTTTTAGTCTTAGTTTTGTGGTATTTTGCACTTTGAACAATTTACTTGACTACTTGTGTTCATTTTGTATTATCAAAATGAATTCATTACGTTTTATTCATGTATGCACTTCTCTAAAAACTAAAACAAACCAAAAAAATATGACAGTATTATTGGTCTCATAACGTCAGCAAATAGCATTTCAGTTCGGGCTGTGAAGGGGCATGTATTTGGTTGGATCTACTGAACGAATATGCCTATCACTGACTGAGATCGCTCTGTTTTGAGTCTGAACGAGAGGGAGAGATCTCGTTCGTGAACGAATTGAACTGGTACTTTCGTTCGTGAATGAGAGTACTGGGTAGATCGGTCATTTAGCATGTGATTTAATCTCATTCAAAGCGCAGTTATAGGTGTGCACATATAATTGTTTATATTCATATTCAACATACAGAACATCAACGTTTAATATAATCCCAGATTTATGAATGTGTATGTCTGACTAAATAATTAAAATGTTAATATTATGCAAGAAAACCTTGGTTTGGTCATCTGAACCACTTATTTAGACTTATGTTATTAATTTAGTAAATAAGGCACACATTTTAACAAAGCCAAATCACTTTTTTTTTTGTAACAAGTAAATACGTTCATTAAAACATAACATAAAATACACTCTTTTTCACCACCTCAGTATATATCTAATATGAAGAAATTATCACTGAACGAAATCAGTGAACGAGTCTGAACGAATCATTTTGGTGAATGAACTGAAAATGAACGAGTCTCTGAAAAGAATCAAACTTTCCACCACTAATGAGAACAAAAACTTTATCTATAATGTGACACACACACTTATCAACAATCAGCGTATGTGTCTCAACAATGGTGACAATCAAAAATATTCAGATAAACTGATCAACTCTGAACATTACAAAAAAAGCTACTAAATGTCACTACAAAAACAACAGCAAATAATGAAAGCAAATATTTAAAATTAAACAAAATAATAGGACAATTCAGCTGCATAATTTATTCATGTTGCAATGCATGCTGGGAGTTTTGTACTATGCTGGTACCCAGCATGCTTGCAGCAAGGTACTTTTGATTGTCACCATTGTTGAGATTCATCCGCTGATTGTTGATGTCTGTGTGTGTCAGCATAGACTGACTTTTTTTTGTGCTCGTGTTTGTTAAAGTCTTCTAACTTATTGTTATAGTATTGCTGGATCTCATGCTGCAGTAACGCAGGGTTTGTGATGTGCAAATATTAGTGGAAAAACATACTTGGTAGATTTAAAAAAAAAAAAAAACATCAGTGAATCAGTCTATATCATGATGATTATATAACCATCAACAGATATCCATCATCACCTGATTTCATTTCACTTTAGCTTTCTTTGCTGCTGCAAATGTGTTTGACAAACACACTGTCACAGCAGCCAAAACAGATAATAGATATAATAAGAGTTAAGAGCCCAACTAATGGAAACACTAATCACTCTTATGGTGATTTCAAATGAAACATATTAGAGTTAAACCTCTGTTAATTCTCAATAAAAACTTTTGTAGACGTCTGACAGAAATAAAGTCAGTCTGGTTAGTAATAAGTGAAGCTGGTAATGCTGTTTGTGGAGTTGTTTAATCCTCCTCTGCTGAGATCTTCACAGATTTAATGTCTTCTTTTCTCATCAGATTTCATGAGGCTGTGGCTGAAATTACTCCATATTTAATATACACAGATTTTGTGGCTACGATAAGGTCCAGTTCTGGTGTATTTCTTTACTCTTGGCTGACATGTGGCATTGCTATGCAGAGGTGTAAAGTCCAGGTTCAGAAAGTAAAAGTCCTCCTCAGTATTTTGTTCCAATCACCTGGATTTGCTAATTCAGACAGGAGAGAGAACTAATTAGTGAAATCAGCTGATTGAGTTCATGGGTGGAATAAACTATGGCAGGACTTCTACTTTCTGACCCCTGGACTATACAACTCTGGGTCACAGTCACAATGTCCTCCGTTTAAAGGTGCTGTATGTAATTTTTTTACTCTAATAAAGCATAAAAATACCATAATATGTTTGCATATATTGAGGAAGCATGCTAAGTTTACATACTTGTTTCTCTGAAAAACACTTCTACAGCCAGTTATTTTACTAATTATTTTACACATTCCGTGTTGTCAGTCGGGTTTTGTTTTGGTCTGTGTGACCAAAACACTGCCAGTTCACCCAATAGTATTTTGACACCCTGGGATGCCAGTTGGCAGGAAACTTCTCAGCTTTCATTGTCAATTGCACTCTTGCGTGCCCTCAAACTGGCAACCGTGTGAGCGTTGAGTCTGAGGAGGAGGAGGAGGGGGCGGAGAAACAACGATCTCCAATATTTTGAATTTGGACTGCAGTACCTATTTTGTCATTCTTACAGACAGCACCTTTAAGTAAAAGCAATTGTTTATGAAGGCCACAAAAGAAGTTGGGATGAATAAGGAACCCTTTCCAGTAGCCTGCTGTCAGTGAATGAGTGACAACTAATTTTCAAGAAGTTATTTTTGATATGTTGTTATGCATCACAGTGTGAAATGTGTTTTAATGAGTGAGAATGTGTTTAGAGTTTTGCAAAAAGAGTGCATGAGATTTGCAAACAGTGCTTTAACTCCCTGAACTTGTTTAATGTTTTACAGAAAGAGTTATTTATTCGACAAATTGGTTTAGGCTATTGAGAATTTGGTTCAGAGAATGGGGTTTAGTGTTTTAGCAATTCAGAAAAACTGTAATGTTTTGTGAGTGTTAGAGAATTTTGCAAACAAAATGAGTCATTTTGTAATAGCTTTTCGTTTGCCTCCGGCCTGAAAACAGCCGGCCAATCAACGAACAGAGGGCGGGCTGAGAGCCGTGACGTAGACGCTGATTGTACCGTGGATGCGTTGATTTTTACTTCACATAATCTGCAAAAGTCGCGCACAGCCATGTTCACTCCGGTATTTCGCTCGATGGTTTTGTTTTCGCATTATACATGTGTTTACAGTGGAAGTTAGATGCGGCTGAGCATGCGCATAACACACGCCATAATCAAACGTTATGTGATTGGCTTACGGTTAACCAATGATTTTAAACTTCAGACAAGCGCCCCCCGCGAGAGAGAAAACACTTCTCTAGTATGCCATTCCAGACTCTGTCTACGAAGCAAAGTGAAGTAGCAGAGTTTGGTATTACCAGGCTGTCAGTTTTAGCCTGTGTGTTAACTATTTCAGAAATGATGTCAGAGCTGAAAAACTGTCTCACTAATAATATTGGTTTAATAATCTCTGAGTGCATCATATTCTTGTATTCTTGTTTTGTTGCTGCCTTGACATTAATGATTATATTTTCATTTCCATTTTTTTCTGCGTTTCTAATTGGTTTTGGTTTTGTCAAAACATTTGATCTGGTAACCTAAAAATGATTATTTGTGCTATCATCATAAGGTTTTATTCAAGTCCTCCATCTCTAAACAAACACACACACACACACACACACACACACACATAGAACACACACACACACACACACACACACACACACACACACACACACACACACACACACACACACACACACACACACACAGGTATCAGAATACAGTCCTGTTGAATCTGCGATGACTCTTTGCGCCACTAGAGGGAGTGAGTTTGTTATTCATACGAGTGTGGAGTTACAAGTAAACAAGACACACCTTCATCAGATAGAAACACACGGTAGAAACGAAAGGAAAATAGACGGAAGAGAAGAGACGCCATTCCGAGGCATTAAGCCAATTATTGTGTGGTAAGTTCAGAATGTACTTCATGTACACCATTTAGTGATATAACAATTATCCGGTTTACTAGTGCAAAATGCCCGTGCAAAGTCAGTTTTTGAGTGTGTTTTTAGTAATTGTTGGTTTGGTGTGTTTGATTGCTCATTGTTACAATTACACAGCAAAAGTTCAGTGACATTTTTATTTGTGCATTGTAGAAAGCACACAGTGAACTCTGAAAACGCTATTGTTGTGTTTCTATACCGCTGTAACATCCAAATCCTTCTATAACAATCCCATAACCTATTTCAATCAAAGATTGTCCTTACCTGCTGGTTAAAGATGTTATAAATGGCTTCAGGGTCCTCGGCGGTGTCCGATCCAGTTCAGTCCGGGGTCCGTTTCACTGGGCTTTTGCTTAGTATTAATATCTTAACTATAACAAAGTAAAGATACTTCTAGGAAAAAATCACTCTGAGACTCTTTTAAAAAGTTTTTCGAATCACCAAAAATGGTTTCGTTTTACTTAAAAAGGTTACAGAATAATACAAAGACAATAAATTCAAAAAGGAAAAAATAACAGAAATGCGTATAGGTCTTCACCTCGAATTGCGGCCCCGAGCAACTGGAAACAAAACCTTTTATATGGTTTGATGGGGGGCCGTCTTAAGCATTTAGGGCTGTCCCTTACAATGAAGCAATTCTTAGAAGAATAAAACAATTGATCTGGAATTTTCCATGACCTTAAAGCTGTTATGCAATAAGCATGCGTGTATAGGTTATCTCATCTGCACCACCTACGCTAAAAAGCTTAATATACATTTTGACCGTTACTTGGCCTGCAGGTGTTAAAACCACAGCTCGCTTCTCGCCTCATCTCTAACTGTGGGGAGGCATCTTTCCATCTTCTTGAACTGTGTTAAAGGTCAACTAAGCGGGCATAGCCTTAACACCTGTTGTTCCACTGAACTCACTCAGAGAGATCAAAGAAAACCACAAACACTGTGGTTGCAAAGCAAGCTTGCAACATGCATCTAGCGTTGCAAGCTTCTTTTGCAAGCAATGACACTTAAACTACAAAACGTTATCACAGGGCAAGTTTGCATCGAGCAATTCAAACTTCTCCTGTAAACAGGATATTTCACAATTTGGACATTTAAACTGATTCTCTAACATAACTCCCCTTACAATACTAAGTAATCTTTTATGCAATTTCTCCATCTGTCGGAGAATCCTCATTATTCGTCGACTTTGATATGTCAGTTCGTTCCGTGGATGTTGGGTCCTTCTTCTTCCTCTTCTCTGTTTTCTTAGCTTTATGAAGTTTTCTGGCGTGGTCCTTCTGTAGTTGTGCAACTAAAAGATCGTCCATAGATATTTCAATTTTATCAGTTACTTTTGAGACACTGTCAGTTCCCTTTGAAACATGTAAATCATTTAGGAGAGGTTCCAATTTAAGGGATTTATCAGAAGATTTCATATTAGAATCTAGCAACACAACACCCTCTCTTGAAATCTTATGGTAAAGACCTCTAGTGAATTGTGCTGTTTTTGGTAATCTGTCAAGAGGACAGTTAAACATCACAACAGTACCCCTTTTTACACTTTGGTATTCCTGTTCAACATATAAATCAAATAAATTTCTCTTACGTCTAATCAAAGTTACTTCATAAAAACGATTGTTAGACCATTTAAATTTAGGGTCCTGGTATCTGGGAGCCTCATGGATATAGTTATCATTTTTGTCGTCGCGATTCACACAGAGCCTCATTACCGCCTTGGAGAACCATACCCTCTCTGCCGTCTCCGGTCGGGATTTCGCCCGGGTTAGAAACTGCTCGAAGGTCTCTCCAGCCAACTGGCCTCCGGTCTCCTGGATCAGCACCTGAGGCATCTATAGAATACACGCGATTTATCAATGAATGCCAATCCATAAGCACCCGATCCCACAGACATTGTTGTTTGTCTTAATGCAACCCCATCCCAAATTGTGAGTTCTTTACCATCCAGAAATTCTACAATTTGGAAAGTACATTTAGATCTCCCATCGTTTTCAGAGATCGATACCCACTGTCTTCCAGGAATACATAATTGCAACCAAGGGGGAAGCACATATCGTCTAAATCTATCCATTCCCAATATAATTTCTGAGAAGCCATGTAATTTCAACTCATCTCTTAAACAAAGGCCTTCTCGAACACTCATACTCGTTACAAAATCCCAACTCCTTGTTTCGCCATGGAACCCATTCTGTACAATTTTGTCTCGGTCATTTATACAAAATCCACACCATCTTTGACCGTTAATTAATTCAAAGTACACTCGTCTTATTGATCTCCCACACTCATCACAATTATCTTCACAGAGATTTCTCTCCGTTGTATTCTGAATGTCATGTTCGTTTTCGCTAAGTCGTCTGTTCTCCAAAATTTCAATCTGACGTGTCAGCTCCTGAAATTTGGGTAGACATTTAATTAGGACCTACAGATTTAAGATTGTTCCAACAGTCTTTGCAAAGTCTGATCGGCTTTTTCATTTTATTCCATCTATGAAAAAGAATTATAATTCCTAATAACAAAACATTTTCGCTGGGAATAAAAATTCCCAAAGTAAAAATACTCATGGTTAATGCTCCTACCAAGATCCACAACCGGGATTCTTTTCCATGTCGAAATATCAATAATCCAGTAAGATACATTGTTGTTACTGCGATTATTGCTATCTCGCACCATAGGGTAATTTCAGGTTTTTTAATTATTTTCATGGTTATGTCGATTGCCAGTTTACCCCCACTCAATAGATTGAGAGCTACGGCTCCTCGCATTTCCAATAATTTAGACCATCCGTCCGAATTAATCAACATATCACAAACTAGTATCAGTTTGCTTAATTTGCCGATCATAAATATTCTTCCAATTTGGAGTGCAGAAATTAACAGGTGCCAACAGAGATTTTGGTTGTAACCATTTAAAAGCATCCATACAAAATAAATAGCAAATTCACTGACCTGCGCAAACGAGCTACTAGAGGTTCCTGGGAAACTCTCAGCCTCGTCGGCGATCCCAATTGAAGTCTCGTTCTTTGTCCCGTTGGATGCCATGTTAATGATTTATCAATTTAGATCTCTGTTGGTCTTACTGGAACAATTCTTGCTCTTAATTTTTCTTAATGAAATAAGTAATTGGTTCCCCTTCTACTTCTTATCTTCAGGAAATGCAGAGTGAAGTTTAACTTTCCTCTATGTCTGACCTACACAGCTGTCTAACCTATATACTCTTGTGACTCCGCCTGTCAGTCACAGGTTTCCGGGCCACCCCCTCTGCATGTTGCTACAGCAACGATTTCTCAGAAAGGGTCCTCTTTTTCTTCAAATGCGAGCCTTGCAAGTTTACCAACTTTTCTAAGACTGCTAACTGATCCATCTTGTCACTTCTCGAACAAATCCGTCTTCCTAAAGCATTACATGAACACTTCACTATAATGAGAATTAACATCAGCCCCAAAATCCCCAATGCACAGTACAAAACATACCATCCCATATCAATTAAGAAGCTGATTATCCATTCCCATATGTCTTTTGTTACGAAATTAACTACGGCTGTCGTTGCGTTAACTACCCCTTGTATTCCTGTTTCAAAAAATACCTTTGGTTCGTCGTACCACCTGGGATAGCTATCTGCTCCAATAATTTCAATACTACGTTTACAAATAGTTCTTTTCATCCAGTCCATACCTAGATAGTAATTATTGTCCATACCCTTACACCACAGCTTCTTCCAACTTTTTCTGGATATTAATTGATCTAAGTCATCCAGAGCAATTGCCTCTAAATTAGCTAACTTTAGTGGGCTTTCTCGTTCCAAGTCATATCGGATGAATATATTCTCGTCTATTCTAGCAGGAACATGGAATACCTTCCACTGTAATTTTCTATCTACGGTTCTGATGACTCCGCCTGGCCCATATGACATCTCATAAATGTCGGACAGATTTTCTCTAACTAAAGTCCATGGTAATGGCATGATTCCATTCGGCCAGTAACATAATACAGATAACATCTGATTAATAGTTATATAGTCATGTCCACTCGAACATTGTTTGATTAACTCACCACACTCCTTTCCGATTAAGCCTATCATGTCATCATCATGAAAGATTAATTTCATCCTATACTTACCATCCTCTTCTTTCCGTTTGGTCATACCCACTCTTTTCAATAATAATTTCCTTTTTATGCTAAGAATATTACTTGTTCGATTTCCTGTTATCGGATTGGTACCATTCATTAGGTCATTACAATCCATAAGTTCCCCTCTTTTATCGCAGAAACTAGAGTACGAAAAATCATTATAGCCATTTTTGTTATACCGATACTTAGCTTTGTGGTCTCTCTTACTAATCGTTAGCCGGATACATTTATCCATTGCCCTCATTTTTCCTTCGTAATGATTCTTAATATCCTCTTCCGTTTCTAAGGATTCATCAATTACCATTTTGATCAAATATACTTCGGTATCTTTCCGTTTGTTATCTACCTCCCATAGTTCCTTCTTATAATTATATTTAACCCTGGGTAATTTCAGTCTTTTTCGCCATATCCATGGAATGGTCTCATTGAGTTCTAGATAAATTTTTGTTGCGGAAAGTCTCTCAGCTTCTACTAACTCCATCCCGAGTCGATTATCCATACTGGGAGACAACTGGGATTTTAAATAGCGACCGTGAGTTGTACTTAGTAGGACAAATTCCCCTATGGGATTTAAAAGTCTACTAGATTTAATCCATTCCATCACATTCTTTTCCACTGCTTGTTCATATTTTTCCTTATTCAGCACTACACTTCTTCTCTCTCGTCTTATAACAGTCCCTTTATTTTTACATTGACCTATTTTCCACGGATTAAATTTTCTATTCATTTTAAATATCCAACATCCCCCTAGCTCCTCATTAGAGCTAGTTCTACTCGTTGAGCCAATGAAATATTTAAGCGTCTCATTTCCGTAATGATCTGTAATGTAACTGTTAGTTTCATAGATCTCTACTTCTTTACTGTACCAGCGCTTCATCTTTACTGTGCGCTTAATTTTAACTTTTGGTATTCTAACCAAATAATACAGCACCTCATGGTCCTGATCCTTGTCCTTTAGGTTACCATTTAACCACTTCCAGAAATATTTATCATTCTCTAATTTACTTTTATTCTTTTCCCTTGTAGCGAATACAGTTAAATCAAATCCAGAGACATTTTCTCTGTCTACTTGAACTTGCGCTAATATTACTTGTCCGGTTAATATTTCCCATTGTAATATGTAGCTTACTCGTACTATGGCCAATATAAGTATTCCCAATCCTAATAATACCCATAAAATTGTACTTATCCATTTCCAGCGATTTCGTTGCCGTTTCAACCTCCTGATATTTTCTCTTGCTCCCTCCAGCTCTTCAGTCAGGTCGTCCAACGACTTCGCCTTCCTCATTTTCCTGTAATTAGAGGTTAGTTCTTAGGCTCTACGAGCCTTTTGGCCCGCCGAAACAGACCTTTCTTTATCACTTTCACTTCAGGTTGTTTCTCATGCAATTCAGCTTCAATTCCCCCGATCCAGTTAAAGTCAGGGTGTGCACAGGTCAACACATTTATTTTTAAATGCATCACTATCTTGAACTGTTTCTCTGGGACTTCTGTTAATTGGCCGTCCCCATAATAGCTCCCCACACAAAAGTTCTGTTCATCAGCTCTCCAAACTTTGTGCTCTTTCATGTCTTTGACTGGTGCTACCTCCAGTTCCACAAACTTCTCTTTCCTTCTTGACTGTCTTTTTTCTTTCGTCACATTTGACCTAGAAAGGGTTCCCCTATAATCCTTATTATAGTTAGGGCTATCTTCCCATCCACTTTTCTGTGCTAACTCCATGGCTAGGGAACCCCAGGTTCTTACTCGCCACTCCTGGCCTCGCTTGACATAGACCCAGGCTAGTTTCCCCGAAGAGCCTCTTGTCATCTCTACTTCTGGAAAACAGCCGAGTATGGGTACCTGCCACAGCATGAGGCTCCATCTCGTGGATTCCAGATCGGCTAGAGACAAATCGCTCTCACGATCCTTATCCAGTATTTCTCCAACCAACGCTTCCCTCTCTCGCAGCGCTTGGTTTCTAATTTCCCTATCATCGCTGGGGAAAATAGGGATTCTGGTTTCCAGAAAAGCTATTCTCTCATGCTTCCTCATCCCCACCCAGGGGTGTCTGGAAAACCTGGTGACTATTCCCTCTTGGAATAGTCCTATGGGTTTCATAACTCTTATGACTTCCCATACGGACCTGGACGACATTAGTGTCCTGTCCCTAGTGCCACATACAGTCCAGCTGTTCCCTCCATCCCATGTACAGCTACATCTCTCCGCTGTACCCCCGGACACTCTGTACGAATCAATCCGGAGTTTTGGATGCCTTGGCCAACAATTCCTACATATCAGGATGCCTCCTATCTCAATGTGGCTATGCTCATTGACCAGCCACTCTGCACCCATAGATTTCTTTTCATCTGGGGCAAGAGAGGGCATGGCCACCGCTTTATCACAGATCACACACATGTATGGGCGAACTCGAATCTCCACAGGCGTGGCTTCTTTTCCCATGAAACCCAACACCCGTTGGAGTTCCGGTTCCAACCATAACATGGCTTTCGAACCATGTTGACTATGCTCCACTCTAATCAGACCCCTCCTACTGGTGACCCGAATTATTTCCTCCATTACTACTTCTTAACTAGATCTTTATTTGATTGAATTCCGTTATTTTCTAACTCCACTGTGTTTGATCCAGTTACAGATTTCACTGTGTCTACAGTTCCTAAACCCTGGTAGAATCTCCCTACCTTTTCCGTCTAGAGATTATCACACGGTCTCCAGATTTGAACCTCGGGTTGCTCTTAACCTCCTTTTCTTTTGGTGTCACGTGATCACATCTGTTGAGATGTAGAAGACATTGATCAATTATTGTATTCCATTCCCCGAGTTCCTCATTCTTGCTAAAATACTCTCTCACTTCTCTAATAGCCCTCTCGGCAATCGAATTCGTTTCTGGACGATAAGGGATACTCTTGGTTAGTATTATTTTGTTTTCTTTGCAAAAATCTTCCACGAGCTTCCCACTAATGTTGTGCGCGCCATCTGCTCTAATGGATTCCATTTTTCCTTCCCATTTGATCCATTCTTTTAAACATTCAACTACGTTTTTCTCTAGCGCGGCACGCATTGGCCAAATCATCTTTTTCTTAGAGAAATTGTCGATTGCCAAGAGGAAGTAACAGTTACGTAACTTCGTTTTTGGTCGGAGAGGACCAGCGACGACGACAGAGACCTCTTGACCTCTGTATTCTTTAGGAAGTTCGCTGTCCTTTGCTCCTTTAGCCGTCATAAATTTCCTGCATATTTTTTCATTCCTTTTTTACTTCCCTATACCTCATCCTCCAATTTGGGATGTTTAGATTCCTCAATCTAAGTTCCATTTGTTATCATGTTATAGCTAAGATGGTTTAATTCATTGTGCATTTTTTCAAATAGCTCTGTGACTTCCTGAAGTTTAACCGTCCCTATGAATTTATCAATTTCTCTGTTTCCTTGGGCGGCTTCACTTTCCTGTTTTTTTTTTTTTTTTTTTTTTTTTATGGCTGACCTGATGATAGCAGTGTACTGTAACTTTCTGCATAAGCTCATAAATATTTTCCCATTGTTCTTCGTGTGGCATAGGCTTATTACGCGCATTATGGAAACTATTAGCTTTCCAAATTTCAATCTCTTTGTTTAAACCATCTGAGTCACATGTTAGGACAACTTCCTTATGTCCTAATTCTACTGCCTTTTCAAGAGCTTCCTGCACTGCAGTGACCTCAGCCAATTGGGCCGTTCCTTGAATTTTCCCTGCTTTGGGAAGTTACTAACTGACCATCCTTTTTTAATCAAATATCCCCATTTTACTCTTCCTGCCTTTTCGCTTCCATCTGTGAAATACTCTGGCAGGTGCTGGTGTCATGGTATTTGGTCATTTTTTCTTTCCTTTTTAGTTTGATCATTTTCCATTCTAACTGATTGTCACTTAGAATCAAGTTCCATTGATCCCATCTTTGGGAATGAATTCTTGCCTGATTCATCACTAGATTCTTTTTCAGCCTGGTTAATTCTCCTGCTTGCGAATATATCTCAATAGGTTGTTCTTTTGCTACTGTTTTAAGCTGCAATAGTCTCTTTGTCACTGCCGCTAGCACTTTTTCTGGCCCATTCTCCTCATACTTCATCATAGCAGGCTCTTGCGTATGAGTTAAGAAGGCTATAGGTGCTTTTCCGTCTTTATTCGATAATGTGAGTGCGACTTCGTCTTCTGCCTCTTTCACCTCAACGATTAATGGAACAGTTTCATCACGTCGTTCCAATTGTCCGCTGTCTAACGCCATTCTTATCAGTTTTAATCTGGCTGACTCCATCTCATCAGTCCACTGCCATTTTCCTTCCTTTGTGCCCTGATATAGCACTTTGGCCTCCCTAGAATACTTGGGAATTAATTCTCTGATGTAATTCAGCGTCCCTAGCAGTGATTGTAGTTGCTTTTTGGATTTCGGAGGACTGGAATTTAACAACTCCTCTAACTTACTCCTCGTGCTAGTCTATCTGTCAGTTCTTTAATAGTTTCGCCGATTTCTTTTTCAGCTTTGCTATTAATTTTATATTGCCTCTGTGGCGGTGGGATTCCTCTGTGAATTATATGTTCATTATTCGATTGAACTTTCCCACAATCATTTTTTGCTCTTTGAGTAGTAGGGCAAATACTTTTTCAAAAGTATTTCCAGCCCCCCTTTATCTTTCAAATCTGAATCTTTTACAATTCTTTGGATTTCCTCATCTGGATCCACAATCCCTAACTTTCCTATTTTCACTAGGTCATCTGGGCAAAGCAAATTGTCACTTCCTATTACTATGTCTATTTTCTTTTTTCTTCCAAACGCGTTTGTCACTTACACAACCATCAAAATCAATTCTCCATGGTTTTCTGAAGGTTTAATTACACTAATATCGGCCCCTGTATCTACACGGAATGTGGTATCATCGTAAACTTTTGTATAGCCGTTTATCTTTTTCTACTGTTTTTAGTAGGGCCGTCTTTAGGGGGCCCGCTTCTTCCTAGTCTTCCTAGTCTTCAGGATCTGCTCTCTTCTTCTTCTTGGGTTTTTGTTTCCTAGAATTTTCATCTCTAACTTCTGTGTTACTTTAGGTTTTTTCAACTTTAACTCTGCCTACCTTAGCAGCCGGTTTGGTCTTTTCTCTGTCTTTTCTCAATCGTGCCCTTTCTTCGTGGCTAAGTTTATCCCATGTTTCGGGACTGATATATGTCCCCCTCTCTTTGCTGTTCTCACCCCTATTCAGGTTGGGTCTCGATCGATCTCTGTACCTGTCACCTTCCCGATTCATGCTTCTACGATAATAATTTTCTCCTAGATTCCTTTTCTGATCGATTTTGGGAGCATGGGGTAGTGCGGGCCTTCTCTCTGGCTCGTGCCGGTTGTACGGCTTCCTTTCACGCTCTGACCTCCGGGTCTGAGTTTTTGATGGATGCTGCTTGTTACTTGGTTTACCTTTTTCTGCCTGAATTAGTTCGGTTCTACGATCATATCTGATCAGGGCTTTTTCTAGCTCCTCTGGTACCGTCTCAGGGCCATATAAGAGGAATTCTCTGGCTCCAGTAAGAGCATTATTCTTCACTCCCCTAAATATGTGTCGCAATAGCCCCTCAACGCCCTTTTGTGCCATTTCCTGGCATGCGGACAGGGCTCCTACAGCGGCCCACTTTTCCTCGAACTGCTTTTGCTCTAACTCCTCTTTATCTGTCGGGATCAATCCTTCTAACGTTTGAGCTAATTTTCTTCCCCCATGAATTCCAAATTCAGCTAAAATATGTGAATCTATGGATTCACCTGTTATTCCCATCTGTTCTCCATAACGAACTATCTCTCTAACCTTTCCTTTTACCGTGGTGTTTTTTAGCGTTGCTTTTTTAAGCATGCGCATCTCCTGGTCACGCTTCAAAAGGTCCTCCAAGGTTGCTCTAGTTCTTACTGAATTAACTTCTGGTGACTGGGAGGACCGCCCTAAACCACTGGTAATTTTAGGCCTCTGTCCTGGTGTTCCCAGATGCAGAGCTTCCAAGTGCTGATTTAACTCATGCACTTCAGCAGGACAATCCCTTTCTAAATCATACTGATCGTCTGTGTCAATGGTTTCATCTCTGAACCGCAACTGTCGAGGAACCTGTGGCTTTCGAGCGGGGGTATCCGCCCTCGCACTTTCAACCCTATTTGGTACTTGTGATTCTTTATCTGTCGGTTCCTCGCTATCTGAGTCACTAGGTGAATCATCTTCACTATCATTATCACTCTCTGTACCCACATCAGAGTAATACTGATCATACCATGAATCACCTACACTTCCTTTGATAATTCTCTCTAGGGCTGCCTTGTTTGTTAGATCTTTTTGTGCTAATATGGCCCTTTTAGCCCTTTGAGTTAATCGGGTGTCTGCAAGAATTTCCTCTGCGTCACCGCCATTGAGCAGACACCAAACCTGGCCACAGGTAATGACTGGTGCATATTCAGTATCCCACATGTCTCTTTTTTCTAAAAGAGTTTCTTTCTTTCTACTTTTCGCATGAGTGGGTCGGTACGATCCCTTACCTATTCTGAAGGTCTCATAGCTCTTACCGAGCTTTAATTTGGGGAAGGGATTTTCAACCGGGTCTTTTGCACCTCGGGAGGTGACTGTTCGCCTTAATGCTGGCCATTCCGGGTCTTTTTCGCATTCTGGGCCTTCCGTCCTAAGCTCGTTAGCTATATGACCCCGTCCTGTTCTTTGATCTGATCCCCCTTCGCCCGCTGCTTCATTTTGATTCACCAGTTTTGCTACGTTTTTTAGCACTGCTGAGTCAGGGTGACAGATCATCCATGTTTTAGGCCAGCTAGTCTGGCTCGCCTTTCTTAACAGTGCAGTTACAAGGTATGCACCTAATTTAACTTCATTAAATCCGAACTCTTCTCCGGATATTATCGGCATGGCTATCACACGATACTTATAATCTCTAGCACAGGCACAGATTTTGTCTATTAAAATGTCTAGGGCTATTAAAGCTTGTAATTCCTCTTCGAGGTCATGGCCATTACCTCTCTTATACCCTATTGCATGTATTACTGGTTTGCCATTCGGTCCTCCTATTTTTTGTAGGAGAATATCTCCAGTATGGAGAGAGGTTTTTCTTCGTTGCATTAACTTGTCTGACTCGTCTTGAAACTTTCGTCCTGCCTGTCTTAAAAAGGCTGCTGCAACGCCATCCTCATGACTGAGATGCTTGTTAGAGGCATTAACCAGAGCGTCTGCCTCTTCTTCAAACTGTAAAGGTCCTGCTTTTAGAACAACTAAATTTGCTCCCTTCGCAAAATATAACCTGAGGGGTCCTTCGACCTCTGCTATGGCTTCTTCATACGGGCTTTCAGGGTCTTCATAGAGTGGTGCGTCAGGTTCGGTAAAATTCGTACCCATCTCTTCTTGAGAGATTATACTAAAAGCTACCGAGCCTTTGTCTGATTCTTCCTCAGAGCCATCTCCAGCTAGGGTGGCCCAACTTTTCGTTGGTATACCTTTTACCTCTTTCCCTACTGAATTAAAGACTCGTACTTTGGGGTTTTCATCATTGCCTCCTTTATTGGAGTAGATGAAGTTTGGAGCCTCTGCTCCTTCCTTTACCCTTAAATTTACCACTGGCGCAGCCTCTCTGACCTCTTGCCAGGGTATATTTCTAAAGCCACATTTACACTTAGTAGAGTCAGACCATTCCAACTTTCCTACAGTGTCACTAGCAACTAAATCTATAGTCACCATTCGGTTCTCCATTTTTTTTTCTAAAGTGTTAGGATTCACTTCAAACTTCCTATTTTTTACAAGTGTTTGGATTCACTGGCTTTACTTCACTTACACCGAATCTGGTGCTGTTCTTAGATTTATCAGAAGTGCCTGCCCGCACTTCCTTGTGACATGTGTGGCTAAGAAACCAATGCCCACCAACAACACAACCCGAAGGGAGCAGCGTTCGAGCCGTGCTGAAAGCATGCACTGAAAACTTAGACACCCATGTGTTACATACAAGTGATGCAACTCTTCACAAATCTATATGTCCCTTATTTTCTGCAAGTGTTTGGGTTCACTCAAATCCCTTATTTTCTGCAAGTGTTTGGGTTCACTCAAATCCCTTATTTTCTGCAAGTGTTTGGGTTCACTCAATCCCTTATTTTCTGCAAGTGTTTGGGTTCACTCAATCCCTTATTTTCTGCAAGTGTTTGGGTTCACTCAAAACCGGTTTATCTCTCTAGACTAACTCACCCTTCTCTCTTGGGCTTCGAGTTTTTTGTCTGTCATAACAGGTCTTCATATGAGCCTGCGCGCGCTGATTTTCACTCAGTTCCCTTGAACTCTGCGAGTGAACTGTGTTCAATATTAGTTTCTCTGAACTATGAACACCAACAGTGGCCGTGGTATGTGGACTTTGCACCTATACCTGTTATTATTCCTGAACAATTGTCTTTTAATTTCCCCTACTAGCAAAATGCCCCACACGTTTGGGCGCCATGTTGTGTTTCTATACCGCTGTAACATCCAAATCCTTCTATAACAATCCCATAACCTATTTCAATCAAAGATTGTCCTTACCTGCTGGTTAAAGATGTTATAAATGGCTTCAGGGTCCTCGGCGGTGTCCGATCCAGTTCAGTCCGGGGTCCGTTTCACTGGGCTTTTGCTTAGTATTAATATCTTAACTATAACAAAGTAAAGATACTTCTAGGAAAAAATCACTCTGAGACTCTTTTAAAAAGTTTTTCGAATCACCAAAAATGGTTTCGTTTTACTTAAAAAGGTTACAGAATAATACAAAGACAATAAATTCAAAAAGGAAAAAATAACAGAAATGCGTATAGGTCTTCATCTCGAATTGCGGCCCCGAGCAACTGGAAACAAAACCTTTTATATGGTTTGATGGGGGGCTGTCTTAAGCATTTAGGGCTGTCCCTTACAATGAAGCAATTCTTAGAAGAATAAAACAATTGATCTGGAATTTTCCATGACCTTAAAGCTGTTATGCAATAAGCATGCGTGTATAGGTTATCTCATCTGCACCACCTACGCTAAAAAGCTTAATATACATTTTGACCGTTACTTGGCCTGCAGGTGTTAAAACCACAGCTCGCTTCTCGCCTCATCTCTAACTGTGGGGAGGCATCTTTCCATCTTCTTGAACTGTGTTAAAGGTCAACTAAGCGGGCATAGCCTTAACACCTGTTGTTCCACTGAACTCACTCAGAGAGATCAAAGAAAACCACAAACACTGTGGTTGCAAAGCAAGCTTGCAACATGCATCTAGCGTTGCAAGCTTCTTTTGCAAGCAATGACACTTAAACTACAAAACGTTATCACAGGGCAAGTTTGCATCGAGCAATTCAAACTTCTCCTGTAAACAGGATATTTCACAATTTGGACATTTAAACTGATTCTCTAACATAACTCCCCTTACAATACTAAGTAATCTTTTATGCAATTTCTCCATCTGTCGGAGAATCCTCATTATTCGTCGACTTTGATATGTCAGCTCGTTCCGTGGATGTTGGGTCCTTCTTCTTCCTCTTCTCTGTTTTCTTAGCTTTATGAAGTTTTCTGGCGTGGTCCTTCTGTAGTTGTGCAACTAAAAGATCGTCCATAGATATTTCAATTTTATCAGTTACTTTTGAGACACTGTCAGTTCCCTTTGAAACATGTAAATCATTTAGGAGAGGTTCCAATTTAAGGGATTTATCAGAAGATTTCATATTAGAATCTAGCAACACAACACTATGCTTGAGAAAACAGTTTGTGAATAGGCTATCAATGATGCCTGTGAAAGAGACTGTGAACGCATTGAATAGGATATGTTTAGTTGGTGAATAGTATAGGCTACTATTACACAGTAGCCATAACGTTAAGCGCTCCAGAATGAAAAATAATTTTCAGAAGTAAACAGCATAGCTGACTTATAGATTCAGTTAACATCCACAAATGAATAAGCGCGTCGATTCAGGGAGCATTGCAAAGTGCCCGTGCAAAATCAGTTCTCTTACGAGAGATTCTCTCGTACTGCGTAGAATACGCTAGGGGAAAATCCTTTTCTACGAGAATACTGAAGCCAAAAAATTATCCTTTAATTTTGTATTAATGTAAAATGTTGCGGCAGCATACAGACATAGGCGAGACAGCTCGCGCGCCTATTGGCTGGTCTGCTGGCAACTGCTTGAGCCTATCGAGCGAGACCTAGAGTGACGTCAGGCCCAATGAGGGCGCTTCGCGCCCTCTGCGTCACGTCCCGCCGAAATGGGCGTGGCTTAGGTCTATAAATACTGCTCGCAGGCTTCATATCTCTGATTTTTCATCCTTCAGCGAAGCAACTCACATCGCTGGATCCGAGAAGAAGCTGCGCTGTTGAAGAAAGCACTTCAGCGGGACGAGTCGAGAAGCTGCTGGCCGCGCCGCCTTCATCGCCTTCCTGCTGCGCTATCCGGCGTTATATCCTTTCTCTTCTACTGTGTTTTGTGTATGTGTGTGTGCTCGCCGCCGCGACACACACTATCATTGCACTAAAAGAGCCGGGCGTCTTTTTCAAGACGCCCCCTTGCTGAGGATCACACAGTTCTCGCGCTCGCTGACGGTGACTGCCCTCACTGCGAGCTAGGTACTGCCTATGGTGACTCTGAGGACTCACCTGGCATCCTTCTCCGAGACTGCTCCTCCGCCCTTCCAAGCCGCAAAGCTCGCCGGTTCGCCCGCTTGCCTTGCCTGCTTGGGGGATGATACCTGCTCGCCCTCTGTTCGAGCCACGCAACCGCGCCGTTCACAGGGGATGTCTGGAGCGGACCGTCACGGGGCTGGCTTTCTCTCTCCCTCTGTTCGAGCCGCGCAAACTGCGCTGATCACAAGGGAGGCTGGAAGCGGATGGTCGGGGTTAGTTTTTCTTTACCTTACAAGAAAGCTACCCTACCCCTGCGCCCCATTCACGCGTCACTCACCGGCGAAAGGAGAAAAGTGTTTACAGTCCCGTCGAGACCGGACTGACCTCATTTCTCACACATGTCTCAGTTCCCTGATCAGGCGACTGGAAATGTCTATACTGCATCAAACGTGCCTGTTTTTTAATACACGCACGCCTGCAAGCAAACGCCGAAGAAAACATGTTGACGCTCTTTTATATGCTCGTGCATCTGAAAGCTATTGTGTTTCCCCCCTGTGGCTCAGTGGTGGAATCCTTGTTTTTTTCACACGGGAGACTGGTGTTCGAATCCCGGTCTAACGGCAGATAAATTATGCCGCCAATGCTTTGTTCTGTCAGTTCCCTGGAAGGCGACTGCAGACGTGCATTTTGCAGCCGACGAGCGCGTTGTACAACCCGCTCGCCTGCACCCAGACACCGTTTCTATGGTTCCCGTGCGTCACTGGCGTAAGGAGAAAAGGGTGTCTTAGTCCCGCTGCGGCCGGGCCGATCTCAATTTCTCACACATTTCTCATTCCCCTCTGAAATTCAGGCGACTGGAAATGTCTTTATTGCAGTGAGCGAGCCTGTTGTTACACGCACGCCTGCAAACAAACGCCAGCATGTTGACGCTCTCTGATAATACTCGCGCTGACTGAAATCCTATGTGTCTTCCCCTGTGGGCCAGTGGCAGATTCACAGATTTCCGCACGAGAGACCCGTGTTCGATCCCGGGTCTACCGGCAAATAAAATTATGCCGTCAATGCTCGCTCTGTCAGTTCCCTGAAGAGGCGACTGCAGATGTGTATTTTGCAGCCAACGAGTGCGTTGTACAACCCCCTCGCCTGCACCCAAACCTTGCCGCTCGTCCAGTTCCAAGAAATGTGACTGGTCCAGCGTATTTAGCAGCCAACAAGCCGGTTCCATTGCCCGCTTGCCTGCACAAAAAGCCATTTTTACGGCTACCCAGATAAATCCCTTAAAGAGTGTATTTTCTGGTGTCCCGGCCACGGCCGACAGTGTTTTCATGTGTAGAAAAAATGCCCACTACTCAGTGCCCATTCCTACACACAAGCACAGCCCTTCACACAGGGCTCGCGCACATAAAATCGACTCAGATCGATTGCACTTTAAACGTAGCAAACGTGCCCACTACCCAGTGCCCACAAACGCTACTTCCCACATGTCTCACGGTCTCTGTAAATACAGGACCAGTATGCATACGCTCTGCTCACGCGAGCAATGCTGTAAAAGGTGTGTATGTGCCTGCTGCTCTGCGCCCACGCCCACACACAGACATGAAACTAGCCCAGCCCTCCCCCTCTCAGTTAGACACTGCAGAGGAGTCAAGCGCGGGCATTCTGCCCGCTGTTATCAGCGCATCCCCTGCCTCAGATGTCATGAGCGCGACGCTTATGTCACAGCACACCGAAGCCGCTGTATCGCGAGCCGATCAGAGCGTGCTTCGCATCCAGCCCCTAGCTACTCGCGCACTTGCGTGGGGAAAAGCTTCCCGGGGTTTCGAGATGGGTGCTGAACATCATAAAATAAGGCTATTCGCTGCAGTTTCGCCGGCGCCCTCGCCGCTTCATGGCGCGCGTCGAGACCACAGTAGAATCGAAAGTAGCTCATCTACTTCGAGCCGAGATTCTGAAACTGTTGAGCAAAGGGGCTATAGAACCCCTATCTCAAGCTCAAAGCGAAGGGGGGCTTTACAGCAGATACTTCCTGGTGCCCAAGAAAGACGGGGGTCTCAGACCCATACTAGATCTGCGGCAGCTGAACAGAGCGCTTCTGAAGCGCCAGTTCAGGATGCTCACGACCAGAAAAATCCTCGCGCATGTCCGCCGAGGGGACTGGTTTGTGTCAATAGATCTAAAGGACGCGTATTTTCAAATACAGATAGCGTCACGTCACAGGCAATTTTTGAGATTCGCCTTTGAGGGCCAGGCATATCAGTACACAGTCCTGCCTTTCGGCTTGTCCCTGGCACCCCGTACATTTACGAAGTGCATGGACGCAGCGCTCGCACCCCTCAGACTACGGGGTATACGAGTGCCTGGCTGATTCTAGCCCAATCTCACTCGGAGCTCGTAGAGCACAGGACCATTTTACTCGATCACCTCGAGAATCTCGGTCTCGCAGTGAACTGGGAAAAGAGCTCGCTATTCCCCAGTCAGATTATATCTTTTCTGGGAATAGAGCTGAACTCGCTGCTAATGACAGCACGCCTGTCATCTCAGCGCACACTGGACATTCGGCGCGCAGCCGGCTCGTTCCGCTGCGGCGCGATAGTCCCTCTCAAAACATTTCAAAGGATGCTACCCAGCCAGCACAGCCATGTGGGGCCCAAATGGGTTTGACCTGGGCTATCTAACTGGGACCCAGCCAGTTTTGTCCTCGGTTTCCATGTAGGCCCCACATGGGTTTGCCCAGATGAAATGAACACTGCTTAGTGTGCACAGTACAGGCTGTTTAATGTAACACTGAATCAGTGTTGGAGGTAATGAGATAATTAAGTGATTGAATAATGATTGTGTATTAATGATGAAGACCTGCTGTTAACAAGCAGAATCACTGAAGGAAAGAGAAACACAATAACTACTTCCAGCCACTGCCTTAGATGAAATCAACTGAAGATAAAATACATTAAATCTCTCAAGATCTGATTAAACAACTCCACAAACAGCATTACCAGCTTCACTTATTACTAACCAGACTGACTTTATTTCTGTCAGACATCTACAGAAAATAATTAAGAAGAGGTTTAGATGTTGATTACTTATTTGAAAGTAATAGTTTGATTTGATGTTACCACTGTGGCGATCAGTGTGTGCTTTAGTCAGGCTCTTGACTTTTTAACATTGGTATTTCTCTGGCAGCTGTGTCTGTTTGTTATGGCGAGAACAGCAAGAGAAAATATATTCAGATGTTGTAAGCTGATTGATGATAAGAATATAATCATCATATAGTGGCTTAGCTCAAATAATAGAATTTAATCAGAACATCAAATGATTTTTAAAACCCCATTTACACATGTTGGACTACTGAAAGTTCTACTTGCACACAGACATCAAGAATCAGCATATGAATCTCAACAATGGTGACATGCTTCATGCTGCATGCATCATACGAAACTTATCCATGGCTCCCAGAATGCATTGCAGCATGCAGCATGAAGCATGTCACCATTGTTGAGATTCATAGAGAGAGAGAGAGAGAGAGAGAGAGAGAGAGAGAGAGAGAGAGAGAGAGAGAGAGAGAGAGAGAGAGAGAGAGGATTAAACAACTTTTATTTAGACATCATTTATATCTCATTCACAATAATAATAATAATAAAATGTAATATTCAAAAAATAAAAATACTTTTTTTTTAAAACCCTAAGACCAATTGATCATCATGTACAACACATAGAACCTCATTGATACACCAGATTTCACAAAAAGCAGGTACATTATTTGTGAGACTGTAATATGTAAATTCCATTCTCAATCTTGCTGCCACCAGACTCATACACATTACTCTAGAATTTGTTGCTGCCAACTCTAGGCCCTTGTTTTTCCTTGTTTTCCATATGGCCAATTTTGCTGTCCCTATTAAATAATTCAATAAACATACTCTCCTTCTTAATAAAAATCTATATTTCAACCCTCCTATACATTTTTTGTCTGAAAAATCTTCTGCAAACCCCTGAAACCAAGCTGCAAGTAATTCAAACAAATCATTTAATCTATTGCATTTTAAAAACAGATGCTCTAGATCTTCACCCTCACCACAAAACCTACACTGCCCCCCCACTGCTGGGTTCAGGTGCGCCACATGCCTGTCCGTAGCTATCGCCCCGTGTATGATCCTCCACTGCAGATCACCAGTTCGCTTTTCTACAGGGAGTTTGTACAGGGTCCTCCACCTGTCTCTAACAAGGAAGTCTGGTCCCAACAACTCTAGCCATCTGGAAGCTTTTTGTCTCTTCAGTGACCTCTGGTGTATCACCTTAACTGCTGTGTGGTAAAGTGCCTTCTTCGAAGCACAATCCAGATACTCCAGTTGAGGTGTCTGTAAATTCAAGATAGAATCGGCAACCTCCCCTTCATTCTCATCACACATTAGTGACGAAATCTTGATCCTTGGAAAAACTTTCATGTCATTCTGATTTGACATTTGTCCTGTTGCTATACTTTCTCCATAAGTTCTTTGTACTGCCAGAGAGATTTCCTCCATCATTTTTGAAACAAGTCTCTGTGATCGTAAACCAGTCACTTCCTTAATATTTTCGACAGATTTCCATCCATCTTTATCCATTAGATGACCCAGCTTCACGATACCATTCCTGAGCAGACATGCTCGCACACTCACTGAGGACAAAAGTCTGGTCTGGATCATGTTGTTAAAAAACAATGGTTCCTCAGGAGCCCAGTGAATAGAACTGCTCCCATCTCTGTCCACCTTTAAAACATTTCTCCACACGTGAAACATTGTCCGATAAAAAGGAGTAATTTCGGACAAATTCATATCCTCCAGTCGTGATTTTGGTCAGCCATCACGATGGACGATGATATCGTCCATCGGCACAACCCTAAAACAAAATAAATACTTAATAAAAAATAGATACTTAAAAATGTTTTAACTTTTTCTTTACTCTTTTACTAACTCTTTGAAACTTCTGAAAACAAACTGTCACAAAAACATATATAAAAAAAAATATTTGCAAAATATCCTCCAACGTTTTGCAAAACTTTGCAGTTTGAATGATGTCTTGTATGAACATGACGGAGTATGTTTTTATGTTCCTGTTCGATCGCGCCCGCGCCCGCGCCCGCGCCTCACACACACACACACACACACACATTACATAACATATTACAGCATTGCAATGACATCGCAGCCTGTTCGTTATAGCCGTAATAAAATATAATAATAAAATAGTCAACCTAAAATATAAAAATTACACTGCTCTGTTTAAATAGTCAGTAGTAGCCTACAATTCGTACCATTCAGCGCTGCGTAGCCTAAGCACCGCTCCACTGTGATGTTTCCAAGCACATTTTTGCGCGTGTGAAGAGGATGATTTTTTCCCGTCGATATTGGAACGCGAGTGAAGTACAAGCCTATAATAAAGAATAGTTTAGCATCCAAATACATCGCGAATGTTGAAACATTTTGATTCTAATGAGAGGGTTGCGTGAGCCCAACACTGCTTACTTTCACTTTCGCTTTTAATTATTTCGTTTAGGCTTGTTTATAGTTATTTTTTTGTTCTTGTTCTGTTCTGAATATTATTAAATTCAAAGGATAAATCATTGATTTAAATGTAAATCATCAATCATTATCAAATAAAAAATTTGTGACATGGCTTAACATTACCGTGACTTATTGTCTATGCACGCGAGGTTATGCGCATGACTCAAACACTGGCAGACACAGCAGCAGTTGTAGGCAGGTATATTGATCATGAAATCAGAATTTTCTTGTCTTGAATTAGTCATTAATTCATTTATTTGTGTCACTTGTTTAAGTTAATTAATATGTAAAAAAAAAAAAAAAAAAAAAACTCGATTGGGGGCCCTCTGGTGGCCAGGGAGCCCTAAGCAGCTGCTTAGTTCGCTTATGCCTCGGGCTGGCTCTGCTGATCGGTGTCAAAAAAGTTCAGGAGGTATTTCTTAGAGATGGCTGATTGAATGTATTTTAGTCCTGAGCCTGTATTGTCATGATTCTGCACTCGTGTCCTTGATTTTCTTTAGTCTTGAGGCAGAATCATGACAGACCCGTGTTTTATGTGCAAACACATGACCTTTTGCTGGGCCATGTGCTTGTGTTGTCTCGTTCTCTTGCCCCGCCCCCTTGTTATCCTCGTTTTGTCATTATTGCTTCACCTGTGTCACCTGTTTCCCTTTTTAGTTTCTCCCTATTTAATCCCCTTGTGTTTGCTGTCCTGTGCCGGTTCATTGTCATTCATTGTATGAAACAATCTGTGAAAGTCAACCTGTTGAAAGTCTTGTCTAGTGAGAAGAGTTTGATCCTGTCTTAGCTGTTAGTTTATTGTCTGAGTCTGAGTCCTAGTCTAGTCTTGTCTGTCTAATATCGACCCTGTCTTGTTTTGCCCCCTCGTGGGTTTTGTTTTCCCTGTTTTTTCTGTAATAAATGTAGTTCACTTGCATACTGTCTGCGATTGGGTTCATCCTCCAACCTCATAACAGAATGAACCAGCCAAAGCCGAACCCAGCAGACAGTATGTCCTCCCTGCTCCAGCGACAATCTGAGATCCGTGAACAATGTTGGTTGTCGGCTTCCACTGACAGAAAGAGGGTCAACCTTTCATTCCCGTCCCAGGGTGAGTGGATCCTGAGGAATTATGCCCAACTCTGGGATCGTTTTTCTCGGGAGGAGCTGCAGGCTACTTCCTCGAGGTCTCCACCTTCTGTCAAGCTTCCTGTGATCCCTGAGGGTCGTTTGCTAGCCGTCGCTACACTTGGGGACCAACCCAGTCCTGCCGCGACTCCTGAGACACCCGTCATGGGAGTCAGCATCGGAGTCTTCCTGCCCGGAGTCCTCCTAGCCTGCGCTGGGCTCCCCAGTTCCTGTAACGGTTCCTGCTTCACCTCCCTCTCCTGTCACAAGTCTTGCTACCGTCTCCGCTCCACGACCCAGGAGAAAGAAGAGGAGGAAGGGAGCCTCCCGTCCTTCGTCTCTGGCTGTCCCAAGCGCTGTTCCAGAGACCGCTACTGCAAGCGCTGTTCCAGAGCCCGCTACTGCAAGCGCTGTTCCAGAGCCCGCTACTGCAAGCGCTGTCCCAAAGCCCGCTACTGCAAGCACCGTCCCAGGCACTGTCCCAGACCCCGCTACTGCAAGCGCCGTCCCAGGCACTGTTCCGGAGTCCGCTACTTCAAGCGCTGTACCAGAGCCCGCTACTGCAAGCGCTGTCCCAGAGCCCGCTACTGCATGCGCTGTTTCCCAGTCGGCGTTGGGGAGATCCATTCCAGAGACTTGTACTATGAATGTCGTCTCTGAGTCTTCAGTCATGTCTGCTGAAGAGAAAGCAGCGGCCGATTCCGCTGCAAAGGCCGTGATAGAGTCTGTATCAGCTCGCCAGGAGATGCCAGTCATCATCGCTGCCAGAACCCTGTCTGAATATTTATCCCGTCTTGTCAGAATTCTTGATGTCCCAGTCAGTCCTGTCTTGTCCCCAGTCCCTGTTCCTGATGCTCCGGAGAGCACCGATCTCAAGTCTACTGCAGAGAGTCATGATCGCAGTTCAGCTGCCATGAGCGCCGTACCCCAGTCAGCTGCTGTGAGCGCCGTACCCCAGTCAGCTGCGGTGAGCGCCGTACCCCAGTCAGCTGCGGTGAGCGCCGTACCCCAGTCAGCTGCTGTGAGCGCCGTACCCCAGTCAGCTGCGGTGAGCGCCGTACCCCAGTCAGCTGCTGTGAGCGCCGTACCCCAGTCAGCTGCCGTGAGCGCCGTACCCCAGTCAGCTGCCGTGAGCGCCGTACCCCAGTCAGCTGCGGTGAGCGCCGATCCCCAGTCTGCTGCCTTTGACGCCTCAACTGAATTTGAAGTGAGAAGCGTCGATTCCGGATCGTCTTCCGAGATCTCTGTCCCTGTTCCAGCTCCATTATCGTCTGTTTCACCCCCTGTCTTGTGTCCTGCGCCTTCGCCTGCCTTGTCCCCCGTCAAGAGTCCTGTTTCGTCTTCCTCTGTTTCCTCTGTGCCTGAGTCTGTTGCTGCTGCCACTAATGCAGTATTCCAGTCTGTTTTCCCGGTCTCCCTTGTCACCACTATTGTCACCACTAGTCCCCAGACTGTTTCCCCGGTCACCCCTGTCTCCACTAAACCCCGGACTGTTTCCCCTAAGACTTTTCCTCATGTATCCCCGTCCAAGTCTGCCCGGACCCCTCGCCATCAGCCATCGTCCTGTCAACCCAAGACCTCTAGTCCACCCGTTCACCCTGGTCTGCCCCCTAAGAACTGTGTGCTTCCTCCACCTCCTTTGCCTTGTTTATTGTTTTTGATTTTTCACCCCAACCCTGTTATTTATTCATGTATGCCTTTATTGTTATTTGTCATGTTTTGTTGGTTCGTGTCTGTGTCTCAGTCCGTCATGTCCCGTGTTTGATGTTCCCTTGAGGAGCGTCTGGAAGCTGCTCCTTAGGGGAGGGGTTCTGTCATGATTCTGCACTCGTGTCCTTGATTTTCTTTAGTCTTGAGGCAGAATCATGACAGACCCGTGTTTTATGTGCAAACACATGGCCTTTTGCTGGGCCATGTGCTTGTGTTGTCTCGTTCTCTTGCCCCGCCCCCTTGTTATCCTCGTTTTGTCATTATTGCTTCACCTGTGTCACCTGTTTCCCTCATTAGTTTCTCCCTATTTAATCCCCTTGTGTTTGCTGTCCTGTGCCGGTTCATTGTCATTCATTGTATGAAACAATCTGTGAGTAACCTGTTGAAAGTCTTGTCTAGTGAGAAGAGTTTGATCCTGTCTTAGCTGTTAGTTTATTGTCTGAGTCTGAGTCCTAGTCTAGTCTTGTCTGTCTATCGACCCTGTCTTGTTTTGCCCCCTCGTGGGTTTTGTTTTCCCTGTTTTTTCTGTAATAAATGTAGTTCACTTGCATACTGTCTGCGATTGGGTTCATCCTCCAACCTCATAACATGTATTGCCTATAAGATTAGTATTGGCCGAGGTCTGGATTTGAATTTTTTATGTTATTATAACCAAAAGATTTTATGTGAAAGTTTGAAACAGAAAATAGTGGTTTTCATCTTGCCACTTTCTTGGTAAAGAAAACACATTTTTACTCAAATTAATCAAAACGGATTTATCACGTTTTGGAACCAAACTACAGTATAATATTCAGAAGTAAACAGTGTAGCTGACAGAGTTTGTCAGAATTAGGGGTGTGACGATAACCGCATCACCGCAATATCGCGTTGATGAGATGCCTACCGCGGTGTGAGGTCATCACCGCACGTTTTTTTTTTTTTTTTTTTTGCTGAAAGTTACAGGAGTGCATATGGTGTGTGATATGAACTATAAACACATTAATATTTTGCTTATAATTTACTGTATTCTGCGAGTCCCATGTTCAAGGGTTTCTGGAAAAAAAAAAAACGCTTCCTGTGCAAGGGAGGGAGTTGAGGGACAGTCCGTTAAACATAGCCTATGGGGGATTTTTTTTTTTTTTTGTGTGTCTGATTATTATTAATTAACTGCTAGGTTTTGTGATGTTTACAGATAATGTTCAATTAAATACAAACAAACACAGGAATAAAAGACAAGCATAACGTAAACAGTTGGAGTTAGATTTTAATTGCAAGTAGTGATCTCTCTTATCTGGTATAGGAAATAACAGTTGACGGCGCTAGCCGAATGATTAAAAAAATAGCCACGAATCTAGTGTCTAAGCCAAATACTGTGTCGCCTTTGAGGCAGGTGACAATTAAGGGGAAGCCGGTGAATTTGGACAAGGCGCACAAAAGTATCCGTCTCGTGAGGAAATACCACTAACCAATAACTAGACCACATCTTAGAAAAATGAACCGTCCTGTGGTGTTTGCAGGACTTAAGTGCAGCACACCTACCTTAGGTCGGCGACACACTGGCTGCGTGGCGTGTCCGTTTTTATTTCGGCTCCCATGTTAACAGGTTAGAGCTTGAGAGCGTGAGACGCGCTTCTCAGTTGCGGCACTGAAAACGCGCTGAAAACGCGTGCATGCCAGAAATAGAACCAACGCCTATTTTTCACGCGACACGCAAGCCTGTTGGAAGCGTTTCCTGGCAAAATATAATAGGAAAAGATGTTTGTATGTCATTTTGACATGAATACCATGGGCGTAGGTTTAGGGGGGGACGCTAGGTACTAGTCCCAATCAATATTTTGAGATGACAAATTTGTCCCCACCAATATTTAGCAAGCTCCTTTGAACTGCTATTTGGATCTTTGCGCTGCTATTTGGATCGATTCCAACGGCCAAAACAACGACAGTACAAGAAACGCCGTAATTTGATTGGCGGCGGTGTATCTGACAGGCTACACGCGCGGGCCGGGACTACTTTTGTGCTTGCACTGGCAGCGAGCGGGTCTATGGTGGTGTGTGTGTGTGCGCGCGCGCGCGTCGACGACGCCGACGGTAAGTTACCAGGGCTGTCTCTCTGCCACATACAAAGGCCAGAGTAAAACATTTTAATATTCCGTTTTTTGCCACTTTTTGTACTTTGTAGATAGATCAGCTATGCCACCCAAGAAGAAGAAAGGGGACATACGAAGCTTTTTCATAAAGCAGAGTGTAAGTAGGCAAAATAACTAGCCACACAAATAAACTAGCAGTAGTAGTGACTGACCAGGCTTTCAAATGCAGATTCTACTGTGGAAAATAGTATTGGTGATAGTATGTGTTACCCAGGATGTTGTTACAGTTAAACCTAGCAGCAGCAATCTTTCAACTAAGGTTAAGAGTATTGATTAGGCTGTGTATGGCATATGGTTGTTCAGCATTTCACATTCCCAGGTATTAACGTGAGTGTGAGTATTTGTTTGAGGTACTGGAGAGTAAATAGTGTTTATGATAGAAAAAGATTATTATATTTATTTATTTAGATTTGTTTTGCTCCACAAGTTCTGAAAGTATTTCCTTGTGACAGTGTTTTTTGTTAGTGTAAATACTAATGTACATAATAATTTATGTTAATAAAACGTTTGGTTGTTCAGAATTACACAGTCTCAGGTTTTTATTTTTATTTTTTGAGAGTGCATTTTTGAGATTATACAGTTATACTAGCTCTTTAGGGACAGTATACAGGATGGTGTATTGGGGTCAGGATACAATATAATGAGATGAAGTAGATTCACTTCTGTATTGTGATATTCTGTAATTGCCAACAGTCTGAAATCGCCATTAAAGCACTGGTATCTTACAACAAAAGAATTCCAGGGGGAGGGGGAGGGGGGATGTCCCCACCAAAGCTGAGGCCAAACCTACGCCCTTGATGAATACATATTAATAAATTACATTTAGATGTTTGAAAGTTAAGGTTTTGACATAAATGTAGATATAAATGTAATTTAAAAAAAATTATCGATTTTCAAATATTGCACCTGTCAATACAGAACGAAATATTCTGTAGCCTATTTTGCAGTCAATAGCCTACTGCCGAGTGCCGACGCTGTCTTTGCTGCTATATATTTATGTTTAACATTAAGTAGCCTAGGCCTTCCACAACTCTCTCCCCATGTCGAATATATCACCAATGAGGCGTATATGTCACCTAGCAGCAGCAGCGCTGTTTCTGGTGTGCAAAGACATAGAAAAAGAGACGCAACTGACACGCAACAGAAACGCCACAATCACACCACACAGCCAGTGTGTCGCCGGCCTTAAGACTACCTAATTAATAGTTAATTATTAATATTTACAATTTAATATAAATGTTAATTTTTTAATTTTTTTAATAAAGAATACTGCTTTATGATTATTCATTTCTATTGTCATTTACAAGCTACATGCGGTCTTGATCGCGTCTGCAATGTGTGATGCGGCCGCGGGTGATTTTTTTTTGGGGGGGGGGGTGTCGGTTAACCGCCAAACCGCGATATTTGTTGCTTCTTCACCGCGGTAAGAAAAAATCCCATACCGTCACAGCCCTAGTCAGAATGTTTATTTTTAAACCACAACCTTCTTGGGGCTTCTTTGACTGAAACAACCCTCTTAATGTCAGAATGTTTATTTTTGCCTTTTTCTTGCAATACTTTGCGTTTTATATATATATATATATATTCCATTGCATATATTTGACAATCGGAATATCAGATATTTCATGCCATAGCTAACAAATGTAAAAAAGGAAAAATGACATAAAAGCAGATCATCATTCATTCAGCGCTGTTGTGGCTGCGGTGTGTCACGTAACCAGAGCCCGTCTACGGAGAGCCTTGGCACTTCCTATTAGCCCCATTGTATCGATCTTGGTTGCAGTTCCATTAGACTTCCACTGGAGGTGATCGCGGGCGAGTGCAGACTGAATGGGAGTCTATGGGGCTAGACGGCTAAATGTGTCTCTTTCACCCGATTGCCGTTGAGAAATCTCAGATTTTATTGTAGGTTTGCAAGTTCAACATGGGTTATAGGTCAAAAGTTGAATGAACGAGTACTTATTTCTTTTCAATTTCTTACAGGTTGAGTTGTTGTTGCCCATAACACGCTAGCATTCTGCTAATGATGTCAGCATTCTGACGTCGTTGACATTTTAAAAGACTTTTTAAACCAAATAAGTGACTAAAGAATCTAACACCCAGCAATGTGTAATTTCTTTGCATCTCCTTTCGAATACAACATTCAAATTACTAGACAAAAAATTATATCCTGAGAAAAGTGGATTTTGAGGGTTTTTCGCCATAGACCTCCATTCATTCTGCGCATCTACTTGTTGCACGTTAATGTTTTTTCCTTTTTTGGAAACTCACAGAGAAAAAAAAATGTTTGGTAACCGCTTGCACACCTGTTTAGTTTTTCCTTTGGTTTGTCTGATATTTAGTTTCTTTGCTCTGGATTTGTGGATGTATCCTCCTGACTGATTCCGTTTACCGACCTTTATCGCCCGGCTTTCGACTACGCTCCCCTGTCTGCCATGTACAGAACCCGGTTTTGTTCATTAAATGTTCTGATCTGCCTTTGCTTTTTATTTTTTATTTTATTATACTTAAAATAAATTTGTATATTCGTTTATTTCGTTTTTTTCCCACAAATGTATGACTTTTGGAAGTGCAAATTGATTGCCATATGCAGTTTTAATAAAGCTGAATTAACGTAACCTTCTGTCATTTTTACTCTTCTAAGTGTACACTTGCAGGTGTTTTGTTTCTAATTTACTGTTAGGCCCATTAAATAATAATAAGGATAAACCATATTTAAAGGGACTGTAAGTAGGAATATCTCCCATCTAGTGGTGAAATTGTATTTTGCATTCAAACAAATAATGCTCTCCAGCGCCTCACTTTTTACCAAAAAGCTATGACAGGATGTCTTATAATAGCACTTCGAGTTTTTCTTCGGGTGAACAGGTTTGTTATTTAAAACAAATTGAAACTTGAAACAACGAAAAAAATAATGTTACAGTATGAATTACTGACTGTGAAAAACATTAACTAGGTAATTAGTATAGTAATAAAGCCTTCTTTACTCGTTATATTTTTTGAAGTACGTGCATTGTTAGATATCATCATCATCAGAGCCTTCTCTAATGTTACTTTACTCAAGCTGCTATTCATCAAAGAGCCTGTTTAACTTTTACTATAAATGTTCTTCTGCCTATATAACAACCAAGCAATGAAAAAAAAAAGCTTGTAATTAAGACCGTAACATTGACTTACCTGTCGAGAAGAAAGCAGGCAACTTCAGCGTCTCTTTTAAAAGCTTTCTCCTGCATTATCCCGACATTAACCCTTGTTTTTGTAATCTCAGGTCACGTTTCCTTGTCTATTTTGGACTTTTTCGACGACGAGGACTCCTTATCCTGTGACTCAGCATATGTATGAATGAACGGTGTAAATAACCGTGCAGTGCAGCCTTTTAAACTTGCCGGGCAGTGACAAGCGCCTCTCTCTGCTCTGCTCCTCCACTTCTGCTGACCTCAGCACGTGACGCCTGGCTCTGAACGAAAACGCGTTGTGGAAACGCGTTGGTCTAGTACTTTTTGTCCCTCTCTGCTATTATAGTTTTTCAAGATGGCGGAACTACATGGAAGCCTCCGTGGACCTACCCGTCCCATGTATATAAAGATAATAAATTCTTCGTTTACGAGGATTATTATTATTATTTTTTTTTTATTTTTTTTTTTATTAATGCTTAGAACATACATAAATCAATGCAGGGGTAAATGCAATTTAGATTACAATTACATATTACAACATCAGGAAAATATCATACAAATGACATAAAGAAACCGTTTTAAGGGCTTTAGAGTTGCTGGATGTAAGGAGAGTGTCCAGGTACGATTTAAGTTATTTACAGAATATGAAAAAATAGGGCTTAGCACCCTGGAATTTACATTTGTGCAAGAAAAATTTCGCTAACAGAATAATTAAGTTTCTCAAAAAATATTGGTCCTTTACATCTTTACCAAAGTTGTGTTGACCAAATAAAACATCTTTGTATAACAAAGAAAAACTCTGTGATGAAAATGTGCGTACAAAGATACAGAAATCCTTCCAAAACAGACTGGTATAAGTGCATTCCCAGAAGAGATGAGAGATAGATTCATCTTCGGTACCACAAAAGGAACATAAAGAGTCAATATCAGGAAACATTTTTTTTAAGTAGAGCTTCACAGGATAGAAACGATGAAGTAATTTATATGACACCTCTTTGACCTTATTGGTTATTAAATATTTAGATGACAAAGTCCACACTTTCTTCCATATAATATCGACAAATTGGCCATTCCAATAGGACACAATGTATGGGAGAGAAACAAACTCATTCTGAAATAGCTGTCTAATTCTCCTGTTACGACCAGAGGAGTTAGATAAAAAACAAATCTTCCCAACCATGGTATCAAAAGGATGAGCTACAGATGTGGAAATCAGAGATCTAGCAGAGTCTCTGAGAAGAGTTATTGCTCCATGAGGAATGGCATCCATTACAATGGCAAACTCTCGTGGAGTGACAGGTATATTATACTTATTTAAAAATTCTGAATAGGAATACAAGTGTCCATCAGTATTGATTAGATGAGAGACCAAAATAATATTATTCTTAACCCAATATGGGAAAAAGAAAGACTTATTTTTATAAAGAATATCACAATTGTTCCAAATTAAATACCGATGAGGACTAAAATTGTGTTTATAAATTAGGTGCCAGGCCAAAAGCATTTGTTTATGAAAATTTGATAATTTAAGGGGTAACTTAGTGATGTTATAGTTACATAACAATAGGAAAGGGAGACCTCCAACTTTAGAGAAAACTAGATTAGGGAGAGTATTCCAGAATGAAGAGGGGCTTGGTAAGTACTGTTTTAACCAATTTATTTTGAAAGTGTTATTCAAGGAAGTGAAATCTAGAAAATTTAGCCCACCAGAGTCATATTTGTTAATAACCACAGACTTTTTAATGTAATGCCTCTTATGTTTCCACAGAAAGTCAAACAGCATTCTGTCAATATCGGCACATGCAGATTTATCCACGTATAAAGAGAGAGCAGGATAAGTCAATCTTGAGATACCCTCAGCTTTAGCAATGAGGGTTCGCCCTCTCAGAGATAAATCCCTCTGTAACCATGAGTTGAATTTCCTTTTAGTTTTTTCAATAACTGGGTCAAAGTTCAGTCTGCATCTGACTTTATCATCCTTACATATGGATACACCCAGATACGTCACCTGAGACTGAACTGGAATACCATAAAGAGAAAGAGAAGAACAGGTTTTGACAGCTAACAGCTCACATTTATTAAGATTTAGATTTAGACCGGAAGCTTTGGAGAAAAAATTAATGTGTTGAATGGCAATAGGAATCTGTTAGCCTGGGTGCCAGCCCGAACCCCGCCCACAATATTTTTTGGTCGGGAAGTTCGGTCTGGACTCGCTCCGTTGAGGAGCTATTATGCCCGAACAAAAATTGTTCGGACCAATCAAATTGTCAGGGCGGGCGTTATACGATGATGGACAGATAAGCAACGGTAACGTCATCATCCACGTCATCAACGAGCGCTTGGGTTGAATTCAAATGACTGCCGCTGAAGAATTGAGATTTCACGAGTTCACGCTTACAAATAAGTCATATAGAATAAATGCATATTTGGCGTGCTGTCTGAGGAGAGGCTTCGGGCTCGGTATTCGGCCCGAACCCAAAGTACTCCCCCCGTATTCCTGGCTGTGGAAGAACAAGCCAAGAGTGAGTGCAGGGATGCTGAAAACTGTCATGTTAGGTGAGTTGACCGAGTGAATAAATATATGCTTTCCTCTCATGCTGATAGACGGTTGATTGGATTGATTATTTGAATGTGCTCCTCCTGAAATTTGTTTATAAAACATCATGTGTAGATTCCGCCATCGCGTCTGTTATAGAAGATATCGACAGCGCATTAATTTTAAAAGAGGAACAGAGAACCGCGATCGGAAACATGAATGAAAAACATACGTCACTTACTCCGTTGCTCTGATTGGTTGTAGGTCTATCCAATTGAGTGCAGAGGAATTTTTTTTTCCTGGTTCGGTTGAAACACGCCCCATAATCAAAGCTCAATGGAGAAGTATCAGACTCACATTCTGACTAGAATTGAGTATGACGACGTCAGGCTAGGAATCTGTGATTCATCTTTTAAAAATAGAGTAGTGTCGTCAGCTAGCTGACTAATAAGAATATGCTTGTTGCCAATAGTAATTCCTTGCAAATGACTACTTGAAAGAGAAGAAGATAGAAGTTGTGCAGCTATGAGAAATAAGTAAGGGGATACAGGACAACCCTGACGGACTCCTCTTGACACTTGAAATCTAGGCGAAGTACCTGATTTAAGGTTAATGGAACAGTTGCCATTATTATAAAGAGTTCTTATAGATTTGCAGAATGAATCACCAAACCCAAGCTTTTGGAGAGATAGAAACATAAAATCGTGTTCGAGAGAGTCAAAAGCTTTGTAAACGTCTACAAAAAGAATAAGACTTTCATCATCAACTAATTCACTATAATCTAATAAATCTAGAACAAGTCTGATATTGTTTGCTATATGTCTTTTTGGTATAAACCCTGATTGAGTTTCATCAATAACCGAACTCAGAACACACTTAAGCCTCTTGGCCAAAACCCAAGCTAATATTTTATAATCATTATTGAGAAGACAAATAGGCCGCCAATTATCTATTAAAGTAGTATCTTTTTTAGGCTTAGGTATAAGAGTTAGGAGTCCTTGTGTTAAACTAGAAGGCAATGTTTCTGATTGGATACTCTCCAAAAACATCTCTAGCAGGAACGGTGCCAACTCTTCTGCAAAGCTTTTGTAAAATTCAGCCGTTAGGCCATCAGTTCCTGGAGATTTGTTATTTTTAAGGCCTTCAATCCCCTCAAATACTTCGTTGATAGTCATGGTTTTATCACAAGCGAGCTGGTCATCTTTAGATATTGACTTAACCTCCTTTAATGACTGAAAGAAAAGAAAGGCTGAATCTTTACAGTAATTAGATTTATAAAGTTTGGAATAAAAATTACTACAAAAAGAGGCAATTTGCTTGGGATTATCTGTCAAGATTCCGTTAATTTGCAGCGAACTAATAATGAGATTTCTAGAGTTGTGTTTTTCCATTCTATAGAAATAAGCAGAGCTCTGTTCCCCTTGTTCTAGCCATTTCCTTCTCGAACGAACATAGGAGCCTTCAGCTTTGTATTTATAAATACTGTCTAATTTTGATTGGAGCTCTGCAAATTCTGTTAGGTCAGTTTCAGATAAGTCTTCGTGAGTTTTACTCTGAAGGGTTATAATCTTTGCTATAACCCTCTCCTCTTCATACCTTCTCTGTTTTGCCAAATTGCTACTAAAATGCCTAATACATACTCCTACTTCATATTTTAGTAACTCCCAATTTAGGCAATTTTTTTTGTCAGAAGAAGCTTTCACCCAGTAGTATTGAATCAAAAAGGAAATTCTTTTTTTCAAGTCATCATGCTTAAGTAAAGAGGAATTCATTTTCCAATAAGAGGCTCTAGAAACTGTATTTGAAAGATCTGTGGATAGAGGAGTAGAAAGAAGAATAGTATGGTGATCTGTTAAAGGAGAAGGAAGAATGCTAACTGAAACATTATAATGTTTAAAAGAGTATGGTACAAGCCAATAATCTAAGCGAGAAAGTCTTGAGTGGTTCTTGTTGCCCCAAGTGTAAGATTTAGTATTTGGAAATTTCTCCCTCCAGATATCAATTAAATCAAACTTCTCCATGAAAATTTTCAATTTCGAATTAGGCAAAGTGGATTGTCTAGGAGGAAATCTATCAAGATTGTTATTGGGAGCGATATTAAAATCTCCACCAATACAGATTACAGCATCAGGAAATGTATTAAGCCATAACGAAATTGTATCTCCTATATCTTCTAATAACAGGTCATTTTCCCGAGAAGCATTATACCCATAAATGTTTATCAATAACACAAAACTATTATTTATACAGATTAACAATAAAAGAAAATGCCCCTTAGGATCTATATAATTCTGTAGCACTGAACCTGCCATTATCATTACACCAGCAGAATGCTCCGAACCATGAGCCATCCAAACCTCGTTGCCCCATTGGTTTTTCCAAAAAGTAGTGTCATTACAAACAGAATGAGACTCCTGGAAAAAACAAAAATCTGTTTTGAAGGATTTAGCATACAAAAACAGCGCTTTACGCTTTACTATATCACGCAACCCCCTGGCATTGAGAGAAACAACTGAAATGGACATTCAAAAGAACAGAACAAAATATAGGATATCAAAATGAACGGTTGTAAAACCCTCTAGGTATAAAAGTGCATCGTTAGCTGACTAACAGTCAAATAAGTTCAATATTTGGCATAAATGAAGTCAATCAGATTAATGAACATTCTTAAACTGAACATTCACCCACTAAATGTTTACCATGCTTATGAAGGATAAATTTCAGATCCATCAACAAAGGCACGACCTCCCACGAAGTGAGCTCTCTTTCCCTCCTTTCGAGCCTTGTCAACAGCGGGCCAAAGTAGCTGTCTTCTTTCCCGATCGGACGCGATGAGATCCTCAGTGAAGCGAAGTTGATTGGTACGAAGAAACTCCGACGTCCTCGCTGCCTTCCACACTCCGTCCCTCAACACTCGCGAAGAAAACTGAATAATGATGGGTCGCGGGCGCGAACTATTCGGGAGCTTCCTTCCAATGCGATGAACGGTGTCGATTTTGTCTGCGAGGCTGCTTCCTGCCTCAGGGAACGTGGATTCGCATAGGATGGACTCCGCTCTCGCATCCTCCCTTTCCTTCTCGGTCACACCGTGTAAACGTAGGTTCCAGCGACGGGAGTATCTTTCCAAGTCAGTGAGACGTTGTTCACAGAATCCCATCTTCTTCTCTTCAGTGTTCAATCTTGTCTCAACGTGATTGACTTTGCCTTTGATATCGTTTAATTCAGCACATACGAAATCCACTGTTTTTTTCAAACCTTCAATCTTTAGGGCATTTTCACTCACCATTTTTTCGATGGCGTCAGAGCGGGTGTAAATCAGATTAGACAGCGTTGAAATAATAGATGAGGTATCATCATCTGCCTTGCCCTTTTTAGATGGAGGTTTAGCTGGGCTATCTGGAAGCGGTGTTTTGGCCCCAGTCAGAGTTTCTTCCACAGACCCATAGCTGTGAAAGTCCATCTTGTCAGTTTGCCGCAAAACACGCGACATTTCTTTCCTTTTGTCTGCTGTCGACTTCGTATTCGAATCTCGGAGAGAGCAAAAAATAAATAAACTTGGTGTTTTTACAAAAAATAAAACTTTAATTAGTGATATTAGTGCCGTTATAAAAGTTTGTCAGCGGAGCTCTGCAAAAGTAAAGTTAGCAGGACGCCATCTTGGACTCCCCCCCGTTTACGAGGATTAGTCTGATCATTGGCATAGGTATTTGTACATCATTGAGGGCATATTTATTAACCCTCTGGGGTCTAAGGTGTTTTTGGGGTCCTTGAGATGTTCTGACATGCCCTGACATTTGTGCTTTTTTCAGTTGCTTATAAACATATTAATGGAAAAAAAGAAATACACACTATTTAGCACAAACAGGGCTACCATAATATGTGAGCAACAAGAATGTACATGTCTGCATTTTTGAGAGAATAATGTTTATGCGTGGTTATTGAAAAAACAAAAAACTAAAGTTTCTGAAATAAGGCCATAAAACACATACTAAATATGTGCCAATAAGACTTTTGTCTAATAGATGTCATTGCCTAGTTTTTTTTCTTCAAAATGATGTGAAAATCACCCTGCCTAATCATTCACATAACACAATACATTGATTTGAATTTTGCAAAGCACTTTCTGATTGGAAAGGCAATATGCGGAGTGGGCGTCAACAATCATGCATATTTAGTGGTTCACACCTGAAGAGACAATGGGGCCTGCATACTTAATTAGCCATTCATTCAGGTGAGTCACTGAGCCACAAGAATGCAAGAGCAACAGTTGGAAGCATCTCAATTCTTTTTTATTTTTCCACATATTGTGCTTGCAATTTGGCCTATAATATCCAAGGAAAACATGTCTAGTAATTGTGCAGTTAATTCTCATAATGTATTTTCAGTTTTGGAATATTTATCCTCTCCCCAAATTTGTCACTAATAAAACACAATAAAAATTATTTAAATAAAAGGCTTATATTTACCTTTTAATAGTTTGTTTACATCTACCTTGTAAATATATTTTTTTATTAAAAAGGTTACAATTACAACAACAATTCAAGTGTAATCTTTCTTTGTAAAAACTAAAGTATACATTTTATCATACATATTTCAAAGTTAAGGATTTGATTGATTATTTGATTACTTTATTTTTGACAAAACATACTATATTTAACATGAGCAAATATTGGCAAACAAAAGCTTATTTGAGTTGGCAGATATTTTACAGTAAAAATTTATAATCTATCCAAAACTAATCAACGAAATGTTGTCTTTCATATGTCTGTAACATAGGTCTTTCATTTTTATTATAAGAAATATAAATGTTAATTTGCAGTTTAATATGTTGCTTATACAAATACATTTTATTTCAACATATTTCAGTCGATTATTACTCAGTATAGCAATACAGTTTGCTAAAACCGAAACATTCATTCACAAACATAAACGCCTGACTGTAACGTTGTTTTTATGAAATATTAGGGCATATAAATGTTAATTTTCAGTTTAATACGTTGCTTATACAAATAGCCTACATTTTATTTCAACATATTTCTGTCGATTTTTACTCAGCTCAGTATAGCAATACAGTTTGCTAAAACATCATCATTCATTCACACAGAGACACAATTTAAATTTAAACTGTCTTTTTGCGAGCTGTGATAAACAGCGCGCATCTCTGCAGCGGCCGTTCATTCATTCACAGAAACGCGATTAACTTGAGAAGGAAAAAAAACGTACTACATATTCGGATCCTCTCTCCTGCAATACCCGCACTCTGAGGTAGATTTTCCGTTATTATTATTCCTCACAGCGCTGCCAGATGGTGTAAACACGTAGGCTACAATGATCTGAATAAACTTGTGTTTTCTCGAGCTGATATGGGGGCGTTCACAGGTTTGCGTGGATTGCCTCAGTAATTTGCGTTTGAATAGCACGCGCTCTCCGTGGGCGGGTTCACATTACATTTAAATGAGCTCTAATTAGCTCGACTGGAATCGCTCTCTTTTAATACAGATTTCACAAGATGAGAATATTTGTTTTTTATATAAATTACCTCATTTTAAAGAAGACAATTCAAGCTTCATGCCTGTATGTCTGTATGTCTGTTTGACTCAGTATTCGCTGAGTTATTGTTCATTTTCGGACGCGTTTCAGAATGGTCTTCACTGACAGAGAGGCAGAGCTCGGATCACGATTATTTTTCTTTATTTGGCAAAAAGCACAACAGTTTTTTTTTTTTTGTGAGTATACACAAAAATAATACACATTTAACAGAATCGATTGATGTATGAAACTTGCTTGTAATATCAAAGTCAACAGAGCAAAATTAATTTCTTTTGAACTGAACTGAAAAAAATCCAGCAAAACGCGCGGGCGCGTTTGTCGACCTCAGAGGGTTAATAAAAATATTGATTTTAGATAATAAAATACCTAAAAAGCTACATACAGTCCCTTTAAAAAGTTTAGGCTATAATTATCTAACATCTGACTAATTAAAAATTAACCTCAAAACATAACATGCTAAATGGGGGATATCTAGCATAAAAATGTATTGTTTTTGAATTTGAACTCAGTTGTTGAATTTCGCGCAGACGTTGCCACAACGTAAATGTGTTTGCTCAGCCCGATCTCATATAAGTGCGAATACCACCAATTGTATTTGTAGTGCTTGTGATACGCAGTTTTCGCGTGCATATGATACGCACTTTATGGCGTGTAATAGGCACGCACTCAGCACCCCTAATCCTAACCAAGGGGTTTACAGTGCGTAGCATATGCACGCAAAAAACATTCTTAGGTATAAATGGCACGAGAAATACAATTTGTGGTATAGATACATACGCACTTTCATGAGATCGTGTTTCATAATCTGCTACTGGGCCGGCCCTTTGTCAAATTTTAAAACCCAGTGTGGCCCTTGAGGCAAAAAGTTTGCCCCACCCCTGTTCTAAGTGCGTCTTTTACCAATATATTTACCATATCTTTAGCATTCCTAATCCAAACAACGTCAAACTTGGCACTGCACTTACTCGTATCCGTAGCGAGCCACCTGTCGAGTTTGAAATCCATCGGACTAACGGTTCGAGAGATATGCGAATAACAGACACACACACACACACAGACAGACAGACAGACAGACAGACAGACAGACAGACAGACAGACAGACACACAGACAGACAATCCTGTAATTTATAGATAGATGTTCTTCTTTACATGGGATTTAAAACACAAATCATTATATTTCGACATTACACTCAAAAAAAAAATTGTGTCTAAAAATAAGATTTATGTATTTTAATTGCATAACAAATTCCCATGCATTTGGATTACATAGTTTTAACATAAACCAATCAATACTCTGAATGTGATTCATATTTTTAAGTCATATCTAAATGAAACAGATAAGATTTATGTAATTGTATTAATAAACTGAATCTGATTTATATTTGTCAGTCGTATGTAAATGAAACAGGTAAGATTTATGTAATAGTACACAGAAAAACGCCCATGTTAAATTAACACTGCTCAGTGTTCATATGTGTGCACACTACAGAGTTAAAGCGGTGTTGAAGTTAATGAGATAATTAACTGATGATTGAGCATTAATTATGAACACCTGCTGTTAACAAGCAGAATCACTGAAGGAAAGAGAAACACAAGAACTACAACTGACTTCAGCCACAGCCTTAGATGAAATCAACTGAAGAGAAAAGAAGACATTAAATCTGTGAAGATCTCAGCAGAGGAGGATTAAACAACTCCACAACAGCACTAACCAGACTGACTTTATTTCATTTCTGTTTGAATGAAATCAATAGTTGTATTTTAAAGTCACCATGATGGTGGTTAGCGTTTGCTTTAGTTGGGCTCTTGACCATTGACTCTTTAATATAACATTTTCTCTGGCTGCTATAATTATGTGTTTATCAAACACGTTTGTTGCAGCGAAAAAGCCAAGAGAAAATGAGATCAAGTGATATTGGCTGTTTATTGATGAAGGTGTAATCATCATATTGTGGCCTGAATCACTTATCTTTTTCAGTGTCTAATGCTTTGATTATTGGGGTTATGTGTATTTGTTTTATTTATTATAGTAGCTGTGTGACCTGACAGCATTAGATCCAACAGTTAATCAAATAATATAAAATTTTTTAAAAACATTTAGTGCATTAAACTTTCTCTTTTTCTACATTATTACTTAGACATCAAGAATCAGTGTATGACTCTCAACAATGGTGACAATCAATGAAATGCTTCATACTGCAGTGCATGCTGGGTACCACCAATCAAAACTCACCCATATCTCCCAGCATGCATTGCGGCATTAATAAATTATGCATCAGGATTTGTTGTATCTTTTGTCACCATTGTTGAGATTCATTTGCTGTTTCTTGATGTCTGTGTGAGTCTAAGTAATGCCATAGATGAAAGGTTTTTGTGCACTAACTAAAAAAAAAAAAAAAAAAAAAAAAAGTATATTGTTTGATAAACAACACTGATAGATTTCATGCTTTAAAATCAAATGGCTTCTGTTATGAATAAAACAATATTAAAAAGCATTAGACACTGAACAAGATCAGTGAATGAGGCAATTACATGATGATGACTTTGTCGTCATCATCATCAATAAACAGCCAACATCACCTGATCTCTTTTTCGCTTGGCTTTTTTGCTGCAACAAACGTGTTTTATAAACACATAATTATAGCAGCCAGAGAAAATGTTACATTAAAGAGTCAAGGGTCAAGAGCCCAACTAAAGCAAACACTAACCACCATCATGGTGACTTTAAAATACAACTATTGATTTCATTCAAACGGAAATGAAATAAAGTCAGTCTGGTTAGTAATAAGTGAAGCTGGTAATGCTGTTTGTGGAGTTGTTTAATCCTCCTCTGCTGAGATCTTCACAGATTGAATGTCTTCCTTTATCTTCAGTTGATTTCATCTAAGGCTGTGTATGAAGTCAGTTGTAGTTCTTGTGTTTCTCTTTCCTTCAGTGATTCTGCTTGTTAACAGCAGGTGTTCATAATTAATGCTCAATCATCAGTTAATTATCTCATTACCTTCAACACTGCTTTAACTCTGTAGTGTGCACACATATGGACACTGAGCAGTGTTAATTTAACATGGGCGTTTTTCTGTGTACTATTACATAAATCTTACCTGTTTCATTTACATACGACTGACAAATATAAATCACATTCAGTTTATTAATACAATTACATAAATCTTATCTGTTTCATTTAGATATGACTTAAAAATATGAATCACATTCAGATTATTGATTGGTTTATGTTAAAACTATGTAATCCAAATGCATGGGAATTTGTTATGCAATTAAAATACATAAATCTTATTTTTAGACCAATTTTTTTTTTTGAGTGTAGAATCTAACCAAAATGGCGGAAACGTTAACGACGTATATTACTTCTGATATCCTGCAATTTAGCCTATATACTAGGAATATTTGTATATAGTAATAATAATAGTTTGTTTTATATAATATTATATAATCATTAAAATTATATATATATATATTAGATTTATGTAGAATATCCTATATTCTGATATTTTTAGATCAGGTAACAACTAAATAAACATTTTGAATTTGAAGATATTTCTCCATCAGAATTTTTTTTTTGATACAAATGCATTTTTGTGTGAATGATCAAATTAGAGGCAACATTATTATTATTATTATTGTACATATGCTCACATGTAATGAACCAGTGAGTGTTGTTTATGCTACACAAATACGAGTATATATATATATATATATATATATATATATATATATATATATATATATATATATATATATATATATATATATATATATATATATATATATATATATATATATATATATATATATTATGGAACAGAATCAACAATCACTGGTAAACTGGTAAATTCAACACATTCTGGATGCAGTATTCAGCAATGCTTTTGCAATATCTAGTATTACTAGTATTAGACTGCTAAAAGTATTAAAGACTGATATAAATTATGCTCTTAAAATAAATGTAAATTATTACATTTCAAACTGTACAGTTACTATTACACACACACACACACACACACACACACACACTGGTGTGATTGAATGTTAGTTTGTCTCTGCAGATTATTGTTTTGTGATGTGACAGTGTCTGTCTGAAATACACAATTAAGTTAAAAGTCTATTTGTTTTTATTTGTTTAAGTAAAAGCAATTATGTTTTTTAAAAATAAAATAATCTGTTATGAATGGACAGTGCCTTTCACAACGGTATAAGGAAATTTGAAATCACAGCATATGGCTTTAATGTTTTTGTGACTGGGCATTTTTATTCAAAACCCTAATAATTAAAATACTCTGTTGTTTACCTTCTTGATGAAGAAGATGATAGAAGTGTCTTTTATTGAACAGAGTTGGACACGCATGTTCTGTTAAAGGTTCATTAAAGGGTTAAAGGGACATTGAAAAGGTTCTGTACAACACTCAAAAAAAAAATTGTGTCTAAAAATAAGATTTATGTATTTGAATTGCATAACAAATTTCCATGCATTTGGATTACATAGTTTTAACATAAACCAATCAATAATCTGAATGTGATTCATATTTTTAAGTCATATCTAAATGAAACAGATAAGATTTATATAATTGTATTAATAAACTGAATGTGATTTATATTTGTCAGTCGTATGTAAATGAAACAGGTAAGATTTATGTAATAGTTCACAGAAAAACGCCCATGTTAAATTAACACTGCTCAGTGTTCATATGTGTGCACACTACAGAGTTAAAGCAGTGTTGAAGTTAATGAGATAATTAACTGATGATTGATCATTAATTATGAACACCTGCTGTTAACCCTTAAAGACCGATACGGCCGCCCGCGGCATAAAATAACTATCGTTTTAAAATGTTTAATAACTTTTGAGTCGCTAATCCAATCTGTATGCTTTAAAATGCACCGTAAAGATGAGATTCTCAGCTTTCCCGTGTTATCACGGTTGTCTCTATTGGTCATTCATAGGCTGCGTAGTGCCGGTGATTGCGTCATCAAAATCTGCAGCAGTGATTCGTCAAGGAAACACATGTGGTTTCTTTCTCTGAGCCAAACAGGAACAATTGATGATGCTTAGTCCCACCCCCATGCCCAGATTCGTCCAAACGGTCATCAACTCAACCAACAAACATAGTGATTGGTGATTTTAACAACCAATCACGTTTCTTTATACATTTTTAACAAACGCAATGCATTGAAAACTACGCATGAAAACTAACGGATGCAAAGTTTTTGACCATAGCGCAAAACACGAAAGAGCGCAAAACATGAAAGAGCATAAAACACGAAAGAGCATGAGTATGTAAAAAAAAAACAGCAGTACAAATCGGAGGATGTGTTACAATTGATTTTTTTAAACGAGTCGTTAGACCTGGTGGAACCTTCCGATTCAGAAGATTGTTTGAATCATTTACACTGTTTATTTATCTATTTGTATTTAGTTTGTGAAGATTATTTGCACTATTTGTTCATTAGCACTCAGTGTATTACCCTCAATGAACCATTTCTTCATTTGCACTGTTTATTTCTTTTTGTATTTAGTTTGTGAAGATTATTTGAACCATTTGTTCATTTACACTCATATTGTTTTGTTAGTATTTATATTGCACAGTTGTCACTACTTGTTATATTGTTTGCATTTGTTGTTCATGTTCAAATTATAATATAATTTTCTGAAGAAAAATGTTTGCTTCAGTGTTCTGTTGTAATATAACAACTTTTCTATTTACTTTACTTCCTGAACTTATTTGGACACATCTACATTGTCAGTAAATGTAATACACCTGTTTTTACTCAAAAACGCCTAGAATAATATTATAATAAATGGCTATAACTCGCTGAGGGATTGTTACATGTAGACAAAATTTCATCTGGAAGTCTAAAACAACCAAGTCTAACTTTCTAAAAGAAAAAAACAAAACTTCAGGAAGTTCTGTTTGAGTTCACACTGAAAACACCACATTTTTTGCTGCCGGTTTTCTTAAAATCCTGTTAATTTCATAAATTCTCTGACAAAAGAAATGTAAAACTGGGACTTGAAATGAGCTAGCTGGAAACTTTAGGTTCTCCTGTTTAAAATGATATATGGCACTTGATGCTTGCTGCTAGAATGGGTTAGAAAAACAAAGAAAAGTACAGGTGAGTCAGGCGCCCCAAAAATTTAAGGGTTCTTTAAGGGTTAACAAGCAGAATCACTGAAGGAAAGAGAAACACAAGAACTACAACTGACTTCAGCCACAGCCTTAGATGAAATCAACTGAAGAGAAAAGAAGACATTAAATCTGTGAAGATCTCAGCAGAGGAGGATTAAACAACTCCACAAACAGAATTACCAGCTTCACTTATTACTAACCATCTGCTAAAAGCATCTAAAAGCGTACTAACCGTCTGCTAAAAGCGTCTGCTAAATGACTAAATGTAAATGTAAATGTAACCAGACTGACTTTATTTAATTTCCGTTTGAATGAAATCAATAGTTGTATTTTAAAATCACCATGATGGTGGTTAGCGTTTGCTTTAGTTGGGCTCTTGACCATTGACTCTTTAATATAACATTTTCTCTGGCTGCTATAATTATGTGTTTATAAAACATGTTTGTTGCAGTGAAAAAGCCAAGAGAAAATGAAATCAAGTGATATTGGCTGTTTGTTGATGAAGGTGTAATCATCATATTGTGGCCTGAATCACTTATCTTTTTCAGTGTCTAATGCTTTGATTATTGGGGTTATGTGATTTTGTTTTATTTATTATAGTAGCTGTGTGACCTGACAGCATTAGATCCAACAGTTAATCAAATAATGTAAAGAATTTTAATAACATTTAGTGCATTAAACTTTCTCTTTTTCTACATTATTACTTAGACATCAAGAATCAGTGTATGACTCTCAACAATGGTGACAATCAATGAAATGCTTCATACTGCAGTGCATGCTGGGTACCACCAATCAAAACTCACCCATATCTCCCAGCATGCATTGCGGCATTAATAAATTATGCATCAGGATTTGTTGTATCTTTTGTCACCATTGTTGAGATTTATATGCTGTTTCTTGATGTCTGTGTGAGTCTAAGTAATGCCATAGATGAAAGGTTTTTGTGCACTAACAATAAAAAAAAGAAAAAAAAGAAAAGTATATTGTTTGATAAACAACACTGTTAGATTTCATGCTGTAAAATCAAATGGCTTCTAGGGCTGTCCCCGACTATGGATTTTCATAGTCGAATCAGAATCGTCATGTCTTGCCTATAGTCGACTAATAGTCGAATCATGTGGGTGTGGGTGGGGGTGGGGCTGAGGGCGGGGCTTTAACGTTTCAAAGCCGCGATGTACAGAAAATCACACAAAGATATAGAAGAAAATGTATAAAAACATTTTGGATCAATAAAACTAAGAAATAACATAACTCCAGAAAGCCACACTGCAGACAGGATTTGCATTTCACATGCAAATCAAATTAAATCGGCTAAATTACCTGTGCGAGCAGGCCAGCCTACAGCACAACATCGATGCACCGAAAAAATAAACAATTAATTTACTAAATTAAATTAGAACAGAATATACCTTTCTAATAAATAAAAATAAAAATACAAAACGAAATAAATCAGAATCACAAGATGAGCAAATGTGTGCAAAATGCCGAGGAACATATATTCAAAACACAAGCCACAAATAGTTAGATTAGATAACCCTGACAGATTAATAAATAAAATACAAATAAAGAAATTATTAAAATAACGATAGTAGCCAGAATTTTCAACTTTGTCTTTTTAACTGCAGAAACAACAATAAATGCTAAACTGGAGAGGCATTCTTTTTAGCTAAAAATGTTCACAGCATCCAAAAATCAAATTAGAACCGGCTGAGTTTTGAAATCACTTGTACCCCACCTGATCAAGAGAACAAATCCAGTCTTTCACTCTGACTGTGTCCGTTTGAGGCTTTTCAAATTGTGCGCGCGGATAAAATACATTCTAACGTGAAACCCAGTCTATGCGTGAAATGTGTAAACGTTGGCCGGCAGAAGTGCGATTATGGTTTTCCTGATGCTAAATCCAGCCTTGGAGAATATCCTTTCTGATGGTGTACATTCACACTTTAGATTTTCTTATCCCAGACATTGTGAAAGATTTAAATCCTTGCCGCGAAGACGCTCCTCTGTCGGTCACGGATTGAAAGTGAAACTTAAATCTGTCACGGGGTGTTTGGATTTATTCACGCACGTTAAAAAATATTTATTAAAAGCTTCTTTCTTTGCACATTTTTATATACATTTTTATCATAATAGGCTGAATATTAACGACATAAAAGCTAGTTCTATGTGAAATCAGACATTGAGCGCCCTCATATAGCCAAAGTGGCATGATCCTCATTTCATAACACCTCTGCGAAGATTCGACCGTGAGATCGGTAGTCGAATAAGGCTCCTCCTATCGAAGCATCGAATCTTCGACTATTCGGGGTCACCCCTAATGGCTTCTGTTATGAATAAAACAATATTAAAAAGCATTAGACACTGAACAAGATCAGCGAATGAGGCAATTACATGATGATGACTTTGTCGTCATCATCATCAATAAACAGACAACATCACCTGATCGTGATGAATAAACACATAATTATAACAGCCAGAGAAAATGTTATATTAAAAAGTCAATGGTCAAGAGCCCAACTTAAGCAAACGCTAACCACCATCATGGTGACTTTAAAATACAACTATTGATTTCATTAAACCGGAAATGAAATAAAGTCAGTCTGGTTAGTAATAAGTGAAGCTGGTAATGCTGTTTGTGGAGTTATTTAATGCTCCTCTGCTGAGATCTTCACAGATTTAATGTCTTCTTTTCTCTTCAGTTGATTTAATCTAAGGCTGTGGCTGAAGTCAGTTGTAGTTCTTGTGTTCCTCTTTCCTTCAGTGATTCTGCTTGTTAACAGCAGGTGTTCATAATTAATGCTCAATCATCACTTAATTATCTCATTAACTTCAACACCGCTTTAACTCTGTAGTGTGCACACATATGAACACTGAGCAGTGTTAATTTAACATTGGCGTTTTTCTGTGTACTATTACATAAATCTTACCTGTTTCATTTACATACGACTGACAAATATAAATCACATTCAGTTTATTAATACAATTACATAAATCTTATCTGTTTAATTTATGTATGACTTAAAATATGAATCACATTCAGATTATTGATTGGTTTATGTTAAAACTATGTAAACCAAATGCATGGGAATTTGTTATGCAATTCAAATACATAAATCTTAAGTTTAGACACAATTTTTTTTTTGAGTGAAGGTTTAAACCTATTGACATATTTAGAAAATAACAAATATTCCTAAAAAACCTTTACATTGCCATATGTTTTAGTTTACAATGAGATATATTTGTATGTGTTCATTTTAATATAAGGAAAGTCAATGTTCTAAACATAATTAAGATGTACTTTGATGTAGCTGTATTGTAACATCGTGTACATTGTAAATGTAACATTTAAAAAAAGCTGTGTTTCTTCACAAAAGGTCTGACATCTGTTTTGAGAAATGAGAGCAGGAGAAAACTAAAAATGAGTTTTCCCTACTGAAAGACAAGATGAGGACACTGCCTCTGAAACGAGTCCTCCATCTCCTGGATCCAGCTGTGAGTCTGTAAAGAGTGATCAATCCATGAGGAATCTTCCGTCTGGATCCAGTGATGCAACAATGACCTCTGACCCCAGGTAAGACACTAGTCATTTCAGCATTAACAGATGCTTTTATGCAAAGCGTTTTACAGAGCATTCCAGAATAATGTACCTTCACAGAGAAGCACAAAATCACTTTCTTGAATTTTCACTGTCACTGTTCCTCACTGGAGGAATGATCTTCCCAACTTTACCATACAGATGAGTCGCTTACAATTTAAGATATGTCTAAAAAAAAATCTTTGTAGGCTACTGACCACTCCCGCCCATATCCGCAAACATAGTTAGGCCTACAGCTTGTAAAAATTGTGCAAAATTAAACAATTATCAGGGCTAGCGATATGTGCCGTAGGCTATATTAAGTGTTCTGGTATATGATATGAAATTTAATGTTAGCCTATTATTTAACACAAATCCTGACCTTGCCTGATGGTCTGTGCTCGACTGCACGTTCATGAGACAGCACCGCAGTTCACTCCGACTCGCCCAGAAAAACACACAATTTGCGAGAAATCAAGATTAACAAAAAAGTAGTTTTTGTACTCACATCTGTCAACTGTCATTCTGATATTTAACCTAACTCAGTGAAGAAAGTTCCTTGACTTTTTGGGGTTTTTTCTAGGCATTGCATTTGTATTTGCAGTCACTTGGCCATTACACCAAAACAGGAAGTAAAGTATCTGGGATGTGTAATAAATTGTCAGGAGAATATATGGCTGTTTTAGCAAGACAGGCAGCTTTTCTAAATACTTAAAATTTGAAAATGTTAGCTGGAGCATTAGTGCAGGCACACTATGATTATGCTGCAACATTTTGGTTTAGTGGTAGTACGAAAATAAATTGCAAACTGCTCAAAATAAGCTATGCAGGGTATTATTGAAAGCACATCCACAGTTGCATCTAAATGGCGAACATTTTAGAGAGCTTGGTTTTTTAAAAGTTGAAAAAACCTTTCTTAAATTGGTGTTGGCGTTTAAAATAATAAAGAAAGGTGCTCCAAGGTACCTGATAGATTATGCAAATAATGCAAATAAGCCTTTGGCTTTTCTGTGTATTTTATCTTCAACAGTTTTTGAAATGATGTGTGATCCCTCTGTGTACAAATTTTCTGTTTCAATATTGTCTAGTAAATCAATAAATAAATCAAAATACTTAATCTCTTTCATCTCTCACGTTACTGTCTCTATTGGATGAACTGTTTGTATTGCTTAATTGTAAATGGCTTTAGATGAAAAGTGTCTGCTAAATTAATAAATACGTGTAAATATATAGAGCATTCTAGTTACACAGCATAGCTAGTGCTCCTAAATTCAATTTGTGTTTGTTTGTTGTTTGTCAGCATCAGCAGGAGGGAGAGACAGAGATCAGAGTCTCCAGAACCCAGTGCTGTGTCTCTGAAGAGTAACAACTCCATGATGGAACCCTATAATTTCAGTGATGGACCAGTGACCTTTGACCCTCCGTTAGTATAAACATTTACTTGCTGATTTATTTTAGTCCATCTAAGATGAAAACTCAAAATTTCAAAAGAAATACCATGAAAAAAAAAAAACAACATTTGAGTATGCAACATAAGCTTAACATGAAGAGGGGTCTAAAATCATATATAGTAACCAATATATTTCTGATGTTATTTAATGGTCATTCTAATGACTACAGTTGCTGCTCTTTAATTTTTTAATTACAGCAGGGTGGAGATACAAGAGCTGATCAGATCTGTGCCATTCTCTACATCCCGCTATAAGGGCAAAACTGAAGTAGTCCTGCAGAAACACACACTGGAGACTGGAGACCTGCAGAGAGTCAAAGACCAAAACAAAACCAGCATGAAGAACAAGTATGAGAGATTATTTGATGGAAACAAACTCCAAGAGAATGAAACCCTCCTCAACAGGATCTACACACAGCTCTACATCATAGAGGGAGAGAGAGAAGGAGTGAATGAAGAACATGAGGTTTTACAGATGGAGAAAACAGCCAGAACACAACACTCACAAGACACTCCAATCCACTGCAATGACATCTTTAAAGCCTCACCTGAACCAGGATGTGAGGAGAAAGACCAAATCAAGACTGTTCTTACTAAAGGCATCGCTGGAATCGGGAAAACCGTCTCTGTGCAGAAGTTCATTCTGGACTGGGCCGAGGGAAAAGCCAATCAGGATGTAGATTTCATGTTTGTGCTTCCATTTCGAGAGCTAAACTTGATCCAAGAACATCAGTACAGTCTTCACAAACTTCTGCTGGACTTTCATCCTGAACTTCACAATCTGGACTCAAAGATTTATGAGGAGTGTAAAGTTGTGTTTATATTTGATGGTCTGGATGAAAGCAGAATCACACTGATGTTTTCAGACGCTCATAAAGTTTCTGATGTGACTGAGACTTCATCAGTGTGTGTGTTGATGTCAAACCTCATGAAAGGAGATCTGCTTCCCTCTGCTCTCATCTGGATCACCTCCAGACCAGCAGCGGCCAATCAGATCCCTTCCAAATACATCAACCGTCTGACAGAGATTCAGGGATTCAATGAGCCTCAGAAGGAGGAATATTTCAGGAGGAGAATCAGTGACGAGCATCAAGCCAGCAGAATCATCTCACACATCAGAAGAGCAAGAAGCCTCAACATCATGTGCCACATACCGGTCTTCTGCTGGATCTCATCCACTGTGCTTCAGAAGCTTCTGGAAGAAGATCTGAGTGCAGAAATCCCTCAAACTCTGACTGAAATGTACATCCACTTTCTGCTGATTCAGATCAACATGAGGAATCAGAAGTATGAAGAGAGAGATCCAGAGAAACTCCGTAAGTCCAACAGAGAAGTGATTGTGAAACTTGCTGAAGTGGCTTTCAAACAGCTGATGAAGGGCAATGTGATGTTCTATGAGGAGGACCTGATTGAGAGCGGCATAGACGTCACTGACGCCTCAGTGTATTCTGGGATTTGCACTGAGATCTTTAAGGAGGAATCTGTGATTCATCAGAGGAAAGTCTACAGCTTCATTCATCTGAGCATCCAGGAGTTTCTTGCTGCTTTGTATGTGTATTACTACCACATAAGTAGCAATACAGAAGTGTGTTTAGATTCACTGCATAATTTACAGAAAAGAGCAGTAGACAAAACCCTTGAGAGTGAGAATGGACACCTGGATCTGTTCCTGCGGTTCCTGCTGGGCATCTCACTGGAGTCCAATCAGAGACTCTTACAGGATCTACTTACACACACAGAGAACAGCTCAGAGAGCATCAGGAGAACCACACAGTACATTAAAGAGAAGATCCAAGATGGACATGGACTCTCAGCTGAAAAATCCATCAATCTGTTCCTCTGTCTGCTGGAAGTCAAAGATCAGACTCTGTCCCGAGAGATTCAGGAGTTTGTGAAATCAGACAAACACTCAGAGAAGAAACTCTCTCCTGCTCAGTGCTCAACAATCGCCTACATGCTTCAGATGTCAGAGGTGCTGGATGAGCTGGACCTCAAGAAATACAACACATCAGATGAGGGTAGAAGAAGACTGATACCAGCTGTGATCAACTGCACTAAAGCTCTGTGAGTGTTTTTCTCTCTCTCTCTCTATCTCTTATATACTTATTTAAAGGCAGGGTAGGTAGGATTTTTCTAAAAAAAAAACATTCCAAATTTGTTTAAACTGTCTTTATATACCAATACATAATTAAAATGTAAGTACTCTGAAAAAGAAAATATAAAAATCGAGTGACTGTAGACCTTTTAATCTGCAATAAACACAGCTCATTATTTCCATTCACTCCCACCCCCTCCCTTCTGAGCTCCTTCCAAAGCCACGCCCCCAAAACACATGAACACATGAACGCGCGACGCCAAACGCTCAGGCTCAGCTGGAAGACGCATTTATTACCTGAGACGAGTGGAGAGGAAGGAGCGCAGTACATACAGTGACATCATGTCAGAATCACATGTAATAAAATACCTAACTTTATCACTATACCTAACTTTATCACTATGAATATAAACAAATAAGATTTCTTTTAGTACTCACTATCAAGCTAGCATATCGATAATGGTAAAGTTTCATTCGGTAACGAGCTATATTTATAAGGCAAAACTAAAAACAGGTTGCATTGATACACGTTTTTCCATTACCATCAGTTACACTGTGATGAAGGTGAATTTCGTGTAAGATTCATAACATATACGGTGTTTTGCATGTAAGAGTTTCCATGATGAAAACATTGTTGACTCTAATGAAGACTAACATACACTCCGAGTCCGGAGACAAGTACCGCATCGTCGATTCGAGGACAGGTCCGGGGTTGAGGGCGAAGCAGAGGAGGTCGTTCAAGAGTGCGGGCAGGGTCCGAGGAAGTAGTTTTTGCCTTGTTTGCCTTCGCTGACTGCATATGCAGGTGCTTTGAGCTGAATATTTCCGGGAACGGTGACATGTGATGAGTGCACGCAGGGCAGCGCGCGCAGTGGGGCTCGGGCACGAGACATGAAGGCATCTGATTGGTTCTTTACATTCGCACCGAATGGCAGTGATTGGTCAGAGTTTTTACTGTCCTGCAGCTGCTACAGAGGTCTGATTTTTTTCATTCCTTTTTCTGAACACATAATGTATTGACTACTCTCAGGATGGAAGGACCATTTCACCCAGTATAAAAAAAGTGTTTCTGAACAGGATTACCTACCCTACCTTTAAGTTACTTAATATTTGTATATAACTTCAGTCAGATACATTTTAACTGTAAGAAAATGTACAGACAGAAAATTGTGTTCTGCTCTCTTTTAGTCTTGCTGGCTGTAATCTCAGTTGCCAGTCCTGTAAAATTGTGGCATCCGCCCTTCAATCTTCAAACTGTGTCCTGAGAGAGCTGGACCTGTGTAACAATGACCTGCAGGATTCAGGAGTGAAACTGCTCTCTAATGGACTGAATAGTTCAATCTGTCAGCTGGAGATACTGAGGTGTGCAAGAACAAATAAGGGATATATATACACTCAGCCGGTCATAATTTTGATTTTTGATGATCTGACTGTGTGTGTGTCTGTAGGTTGTCAGGCTGTATGGTGACAAAGGAAGGCTGTGGTTATGTGTCTTCAGCTCTGAGTTCAAACCCCTCACACCTGAAAGAGTTGGATCTGAGCTACAATCACCCAGGAGAATCAGGAGTTCGGCTGCTCAACGACAAAATGAAGGATCCAAACTACAAACTGCAGATACTCAAGTATGTGAGCTATTTATGACTCATTTATTTCTTAAGAGGTATATCTTTTTTAAGATATTGTTTTATGAAATGTTGTGCTTATTATTTTTTTGCTGACTTTTCTCTGACTTAATACAGAAAAATCCATAAACCTCATGTAAGAACAACATTTTAATCTGTTATATACAACTTTAGAGGTATAACACTATAGGTTTAATTTAATTTAGCTTTTTTTTTAATTACTACACTACAGTTTTTTTTTTTTCACTATATAAGGAACGAATGTAGTTACCGATTTCAGATAAAATCTGCACAAAGAATCGTTGTCAACCCTGCTCCTGGAGGTCTACCTTTCTGCAGATTTCTGTTCTAACCCCTTGACTTCACAATCCTGCCTGTAATTTTCAAGTAAACTTGATTAACTGGATTAGGTGTGTTTGATTGTGGTTGGAGCTGAACTCTGTAGGACATTAGTAAATATTGAAAGCAAATTCATATACTTTTTTGAAAAGCTAAAAACATAAGTCAGAAAAGTCTGGTAAACACCTTCGAACTACCATTGGTCCGTGGCGTTTATGTAATAGGTAGGTGTGGCTCTTAGTAGGGCTGGGCGATTTAAATCGCGATATTGTTATGCGCATCTCGTCAGTAAAGCCGGTTCCTTGATTTAGTAGTAAATCACCATCACCTGCTTTCAGATGGAGCGGCATTTAGGGCTGAGAAGATAATTAAGTGATTAGTTTAGTGATGATTGAGCATTATTGAAGACACCTGATGTTAACAAGCAGAATCACTGAAGAAGAAAAGCACAAATTGTAAGTTACCATTAAGGTGATGGGTGTTTGCTTTAGTTGGACTCTAGACCATTATATGTTTACTTTAATATTTACTGTTGTTTGTCTGCTGTTATTGATTTATAACAGTTAAATGAACAAAGTAAAATGTTATCTTATAGTGTTGGTTATGTTTTGACATAATCATACTGTGATCTGAAAAGTGAAACATATTAAGATAGTTTGGTTTAACTTGTTAGCAGCAGTTTTGAGATTCTTCAGCCTATGATTATCAGTACTTTACTTATAATTCAAAATATTTAATAAACATTGCTCTAATCAAAGAGACGTTCAGACATCAATAATCAGCCTGTGAATCTCAACAATGGTGACAATAATAAAGGATGTTGCAGTGGCTGCCACCAATCACAACTCATTAATGGCTCCCATCATGCATTGCGGTATGAATAAATTATGATCTGAATTGTCTATGTAATTTACTTTTCCTCATTGAATATTCTGCTCCTCACCATTGTTGAGATGCATAGACTGAATCTTGACATCTGTGTGTGCCTAAAAGGATGATTTTTTTGTTTAAACAAGTTTTAAGAAATCCTTTATATCAAAAATTCTGGCCATTTATTCAGATTCACAGTTATGCTGTAACCAACAACATAAATCGAAGTCAGAAAGAAAGATCTTAATGAGTTCAGTGATCAAGTTCAAATGATGATTGTCATAATATAACCAACAAAGATCACTTTTTTTTTCTTTGTTTAACTGGCAGTTTTAACTCAGATACAACCGCCAAACGAAATCTAAAGTACACATGAAAGGGTCAGAGCCCAACTAAAGCAACTACCCATCACAATAATGGTAACTTACAATTTGCGATTTTCTCCTTCAGCGATTCTACTTGTTAACATCAGGTGTCTTCAATAATGCTCAATCATCACTAAATTAATCACTTAGTTATCTCATTAACGTAAACACTCTTGAGTGTGGACTCATACTCTCCCAGGGGTGTTAATTTAACACTGGAGATTTTGCTGTATACAAAGAGCCGTAGTTAACTGACAAGCTGAGCCATATCGCATTAAATATCGCTGGCGATACGTCCGCGATATTGATGTGATTTGGCTCAGCTTGTCAGTTAACTACGGCTCTTTGTAGTAAATGCCGCTCCATCTGAAAGCAGGTGATGGCGATTTACTACTAATCAAGGAACCGGCATTACTGATGAGATGCGCATAACAATATCGCGATTTAAATCGCCCAGCCCTAGCTCTTAGGCTCTTTTTTTTTTTTTTTTTACATGGAAATCTCCGGCTAATTTCTTCTGTTTAGTCTGTCCTTTCACAGCTGACTTTTTTTTTCTTCTTTTTTTTTTTTTTACCACATATTTACATATCCTCCTAAAGGATAATCTAAATGGTCACCTATTAGGGGTGGGGAAAAAAACCGATTCTTAGATGAATCGCGATTCGGGACGTGGACGATTCTGAATCGATTCACAAATGTCAAAAATCGATTTAAAAAAAAAAAAAAAATCTAATAACGTAACATTGAAGGAACGCAAAAGGCGGAACTCTGAAGCGGACGTGCAGTGCGCGGACAGTCTGTGGCGTGCACATAACAGAGACGCGCACATAACAGACGCATGATGGCTGAGCGCCAAATCCGAACGGCACCAGAGAATGTCTTCGTTAAAAGCTAACGTATGGAACATTGGCAATTTCATTGTGATCTATTTAGTATTTTTTTGTATGAGAGCTAATTTCTGTATTGTTTAGTTTTCACATCAATATGCTGTGTAAACCGATCTGATCTGTATGCAATATGTGCAATGCCAGTCACAAAAAGTTACATTTTGACTGTAAGTTACTCTCTGCAGATGTTCATTCACTTTCTTTGCTATTTTTGATTGTGGTATACAGCAAACATTTCAAGTCATAACTCTTTATTATTTAGTTGTGTATAAGTCAAGAGCGACTTTGTATGTTACTAATTATTCAGAATATGCATAAGTCCACAAGCATTATATGTTATGATAGCTTCTGGTACATAATTCTATATTTTTGAACAAAAACTGTTTGTGAATTTGCTACAGCAAAATGTTTTTTTTTTTGTCTGAAGGATTATATTGCTCATTGCAAATTACAAGAGGATGTTGGTTAGAAGTCTATTATTAAATGCTAGAGATTCAGAATAAGATGAAGTTTGTATTAATTTACTACAAGTATGCTGCTAGTACAGGCACACATTTATTTTCCTGTTGGTTCTCAGCAATGTTGGGACATATGCTGGCAAATGTAACCTTACAGTTGACTTGCCAAATCACTTCCATTTGTTTTATTAATACAATTAATATAGGAAGAAGTAAGTTCGTTATGGGTCATCATAAATACTTTGCTTTAAAATTACCAAGTAAAAATTTTTTTTCAATGTTTTTGATAAAAGGCACTTCCCTGAGAATTGAACTTAATAAATGTGAAAAAGACACTTTAATGTCTCCGTTTGTCATTCTGTATTGATCATGATCAGAAACCTGATTAGAAATCATTATGAATAAAATCGAATTGTTTTGAATCGAAAATCTTTTTGAATCGAAAATCAATTTTGAATCGAATCATGGCCTCAAGAATCGGAATCGAATCGAATCGTGAGATGGTAAAAGATTCCCACCCCTATCACCTATTTCAAAAGTATTTTTACTCCTAAGCGAAGAATACATTGGGTCCTTACTTTACTAAAGCATAAAGAAATATAAGAAACATGCTAAGTTCAACTACTAGTTTCTATGAAAAAACAATGCTTCAGACAGCTATTCTACTTTTAAATGTGCTTTCCGGGGCTGAATGTCTTTTTTTTTGGTCTGTGTGATCCCATTACACTGCAAATTTGCCCAATAGTATTTCGAAACACGGGTTGCCATTTGGTGGAAAACACAGCGTATTGCAGCCAGCAAACAACTGAGTCAAAGATTGCAGATTTTACCCAACCTAAAAAGCCTCTGCAGTAAAAACATTGCAAATTTAGGGATGCAGATGGCTTTATTAGTCTGTTTCTGACGCGTGCTTTGTTTTGAGGAATAAAATGATTCATTGTCCATACCTTCTCAATATTCGGATACGCCAAATCCATTTATTGTCCTATTGGCATTGCAAACAACAAATAAAATAAACTAAAATGATACTCAACACTTTACTTTGACTTATTGCTAACAAACTGTTTTGGCATCTTGTACAAACATGATGCTCAACACGGCACGGTCAAAAAGTTTGTTTGACCTTTCATATGCGCACCTGTAACTCATCATCACCTTCTTTGAATATACTCAAATACTCATACGCCCTCTAGTGTCACAAACAAAAAAATACAACTTAACAATGGCTCCAACAGTAAGGCTCATGAAATTCTCATGAAAGGAACATGAAATGTATCGCTTTCCATTGTCATGTTCCCTCATTCCTGTTGTATATCTGGCAAATCGTGTGAGCGTCGATTCTGAGGACGGGGTGGGAGAAACAACTCTCTCCAATATTTTGAATATGGACTGCAGTACCCATTTCAACAGCTAGCAGCCAATATTACATACTGCACCTCTACACATTATTTGTTTTTCTCTCTGCTCAGTTTGGATCATGGAGGAAATTTATGGATCACACCAGGACTGCGGAAATGTAAGTCCTCACACACATGCAAACCTCTGCATTCTTAATGCCTTAGCTGTTCTGATCTGTCTCTCTGTGCACAGATGCTTGTGATCTCACTCTGGATCCAAACACAGCACACACTCGTCTCTCTCTGTCTGATGGGAACAAAAAAACAACATGTGTGAGAGAGCAACAGCCATATATTGATCATCCAGAGAGATTTGAGAACTATGAACAGGTTCTGTGTAAAGAGAGTTTGACTGGACGCTGTTACTGGGAGGCTGAATGGACTGGATGGGGTCATATAGCAGTGACATATAAAGGAATCAGCAGGAAAGGTGGGATTGACTGTAGGTTTGGACTAAATGAAAAGTCCTGGAATATTTACTGTTGTGATGATATTTACTCTGTCTGGCACAATAGTAAGAGAAAGAACATTCCTGTCCCTTCATCTTGTTCTAACAGAGTAGGAGTGTATGTGGACGTGTCGGCCGGCACTCTGTCCTTCTACAGCGTCTCTGACACACACACACTCACACACATACACACATTCAACACCACATTCACTGAACCCCTCTATGCTGGATTTAGGGTTTATAATGATTCTTCAGTGTCTCTGTGTCAGATTTAACAACCTCCTGTGATGAACCAAAAAGACACATATGGAAACACATTTTAAGTCACATCATGACATTTAAATTCACAATTATCTGAAATAAAGTCAGAATAAGGAGATATAAAGTCACAATTGTGACAAATGACGAAATTAAACAAATTCTACATAAAGTGTACAGGAAGGCTCCTCTTCAATGGGCTATGAAGGCCAACCTCCACCGTGCTAATAAGAGATGTGATTGGTCAGATTTGCTTATATGAATAAATAGTGGACCTATCAGAATATTTTGTGAGTATGCAAATAGCTCTGTAAACTATATTGATCATACTTAGCAGTTCTGATTGGCTAACAACACAGATTTAAACACTCTGTCAAACAGGAAAAATTAGATTAATCCATTTGATTTGGTAATCATTATATATTTCCTTTTATATTTTCTAAGAAATACATGAGAGGCGGGAGTAAGATAAACCAGGTGCTGCTTTTTTTATAGCACTACTACAAACTATACGGCGTTTAAACAAAGAAACACAGAAGGGTCCATTTTCATTTCATAAACACACAACAGTAGTCAAGCTGTTTTTTATGTTTTATTTAAAGGGATACTTCACCTCTGGGAAGATGAATGTGTATTTAAAATAGGTCATTTATGTAGAAGAAATGTGAAGAAATTTTTTAATTTGGAGCTTTCTAGACTGAGAAAAGCCAGAAAATTTATTTTTGGCTTATGTGGATGAAAGACAACAACTCCCAGAATGCACTTGCTTCGCTGCCCTAGGAGGCCACGCCTACCGGTAAGACAGCGCAGTTGAAAACAAGGTTAGGCTACCAGTGAGTCTCCGTGACGAGTCTGCCTGGGATTTCGGGATCGCCCAAAATGTCCGGGATTCGGCTTTTGCGTTCTACAGTCGCCATTCATTATGTTTACTGTGGTGAGCAGGACGAGGCTGACGGCCGCGGGAGAACGGCGCGAGGCCGGTGGCGTCATTACTGAGACGCGCCGGTCTCGCAACGGAGGTGCGGGAATTTTCGTAGCAATGTTAAAACGCACATCAACCGATCACTTGTTTAGCGTTCATGTAAACACTACATTCAGATTCACCGATCGGAATGAATTCAGTTAGATTGAAACATGAGGTGTGCATGTAAACAATGAATGGCGACCGCAGAAAGCAAAAGCCGAATCTCGGACATTTTGAACGATCCTCGCCCGCCGGACATGTCCGGGAAAAGGAGGATGGTTACCCATACTTACTCAGCTTTCTCCTACTATTCAGCTTTCTCCACAGAACAAGAGCCTGCTAGCTTAGCTTCCAAAGAAAGACGGCTGACTGTGTGTACATTCTGTGAGTAAGATCTCATCCCACCCTCTATGGGCGGGCTGAAAACATGCGGAACAACGCCATCTACTGGCTGTAGTCTTTAGCCTCTGGCCAGAAAATCCTCCGATGACGCAAAATGACGATTTTTGCGTCATCGGAGGATTTTTTCCAGACAAAAAATACATAAATCTCTCCTCTCAGGGGGATATGAGGGTGGAAAGCATGGTAATTCGAAAATACTACAGGTTTTCTACTAATACAAAGCTTAATGCTAAATCCTGAAGTATCCCTTTAAATATATAACATTTATTGTTAAATAATCTCTCGTATGGCTAAGATGTATCTTGATGTAGCCTCGGGAAAACAACCTTGGGGGAGGAACAACTATAAAGAATGAAGGATACCCCCCACTCGTTGTCATACTCTGCAGGCACTTTGTAATGACTGTATGACTGCTGACCTTTCCTTGCAAGGGAATACATAATATATATAATATATAGTTTTCCACTACAATATAATTTATATAGAGATAATTTAAATAATTTATATATAAATTATTTAACACTTCATATCTTTTTTTGAATCTTTTGCATCTTTTTTTTGCTGTCCTGATTTGTCACTCCTTCACTGAAGCTAAAACTACAATTCTGAGCAATTCATATGTTTGTCTTTGAGTTGGTTTGGTTTAACCTTGACTTGTTACATTTGATAGTTACCTCTTTTATATCTCTTAATTTTTTTTTCTGTGTTTTTGAAAACATAAAATGGGTTTATTCGACTCCAAATACATTGCAAAAAATCTAAATGAATTTGAATGAATCTAAGTAACTAACTAAGTAACTTCTAAGCATCAGATCAGGAGAAAATGTCTCTGTAATTTAAAATCTGTACAGTGCAGCACTGCTACTGGTTTTGTTCAATAAATCTTTGCACATAATGAATGGACTATGTGTGATGTTATATGTAAAGTTCAGATTGAGGACTGAGAGATTCAGACACTAAACATTGAGATGATGCAGTGATTAGTGTGCACTGTTAGACCTTACCAGGTTTTTTTTACAGTAAAATACTGGCAACACTGTTGCCAGTAATTTACTGTTAATTGTACAGTTCTTTACTGTAATCTACAGTATGTTACTGTAAAAATGCACTAAATTAAAACTCGAGTTAAATAACTTCACTTGCAGAAACCGACTGCCTTAAATTGACCAACTGTCCTTTAAATGTATTAACTAAAATTTATAATGCATTAATAACGTGAGCAAAGTATTACTGTGAACTTCTTTCATTTGAAACCGCAACAAAACTTGGACCAGCAACTACACAGTCACTGCCTTTTAAATAAAGCAACATGCAGCATATCATCAATGTTTGTAGATCTTCTCCTGGACTGAAGCACAGGCTCTACTCTTCTGCACAATGGTGACCCAAAAACTAGATTTTACAGTAAACTACTGGCAACAGTGTTGCCAGTATAAACCTGGGCCCGGTTTCCCAAAGCGTTCTTATCTCTAAGTAGTTCTTAACCTATTCCTTAACCTCTCTCTTAACCTTATGGGACGGTTCCCGAAACGTTCGTACGCTAAGTATATCTTTTGTAAGTCACACTTTCGTAAGGTTGGTCTGGACCATTCGTAGCTCTCTCTTAGCGTTGTTGCAGGTCTAAATGAATATAATTCTGAAGTTTTAATACACCCAGACAGTATTAAATTAGGCTAATTCAAGTGTTTTCATGCAAAGAATAAAATTGTCATTACACTGATTGTTGTTAGATTTTTAATTATATTATTATACAATATTATTAATTGAATTAAAACGCTCTTTTAAAGGCCAGTGAAAGCATAGGCTACTGTCAGTTAAGTCCTATTCGGACGCTAATATTGTTTCTTATGGGCTCGTCCGGTATTTTAAACATTTACAGGGGTAAGTCGGTGATTTTAGTGCCGTCTGCTCAATATCTGTGTTTTTCTCACCCAACCCGCGTAAAAATCCCTGGCCAAATTAGTACCTTCTGTTTTTTGACAAACAGGTCGTGTGGTAATTTAATTGCCGTCTGAATCCACATCTCCGAGTTTACAAGAGATTCAAAATTCACGGTTTAAATCCTTTTTGATCACTGCCGAGCACCGTACGCAAGATGTAAACTTTTATTACTGAAATGCTGGAAAGTATTTACACAAGAACAATATTTCATCGCAGCTCCACCTCAGCGAACAAAAATGGGAAAGAAAAGGCGGCACGTAAATTTTTGAAAAGGTTATTGTGGCAGAAATAGGCTATATGTTACAATTTTAAAATATGTAGGCTACGCTTTTATAGGCTATTATAGTTTGAATTATTTTTTATAATATCAAATAATTATAATAAATTGAAATTTCAACTATTTCTGAAGTGCTTCTTTTATAAAGATGACCGCTTTTTCACATAAACAGCCCCTGCACGAGAGAATAATTGATTCTCGACCCATCGATTTCAAACAATTCAGCACCATTGGCACGGACAGTGCCTGGTCACGTCCCACGTAAGAAGGTATATCTTAAGCGGCTTCCTAAGGTATACGCTGATTTCACGTAGCCGTTATTTTGAAATCGAAAGCGAGGCTCCGGTGGGAAGAAAACCGGAAGTGTCGCCTTTAATCATAGGAGAGTCGTGAATGCGATGGCGTATTGTTGTGTTTAATGATGTTGTGTCAATTCTAAAACTGTACATACATTTCTTTCATACTTTAGACTATATACAGTGAAATTCATTTATAAATAAAATAATTTTTTTATATAATTCAGAAGGTAAAAAAAGAAGCAGGAATGAACTATATACATATCCTATATTGGATATTAACATCCAAAAGTGTAAATCGCGGCAGCAGCTTCAGGTTGGTAGTCCAAAGGCATTGTTGTTTATCTTTACTTCCGGGGTTTTTCCCACCGGAGCCTCACTTTCGATTTCAAAATGGCGGCTACGTGAAATCAGCGTATAGTTCGGGGAACACACTTAGGAAAATAAACAAATTTGGTAAGATATATCTTTCGAGTCTTCTTAGCAGGCTAAGAATGAGCGTTATCGGGAAACCGGGCCCTGTTTAATAACTTACAGTTTATTACTGTTAAAATACATTTTGTGGGTGTGTCTTTTCGTCTTACGCTGTTAACCCTTTCAACCCCACAGGGAAATCCACTCTACAAAGAGTAAAAAGTAACACTGAGACAGTGTTGCATTGAGATAATTAAGTGTAAGTGATTGTTGAGCATTAGTGATCACTGAAGGAAGAGGAACACACGAACAGAAAATAGAGAAACACAAGACCTACATCTGACTTCAAGGCAAGGCAAGTTTATTTATATAGCACATTTCATACACATAGGCAATTCAAAGTGCTTTACATAGAAGAAATTACAGTAAAAAAAAATTAACAGTTTAAAAAAAATAAAAAATAAAATGAAATACAGTACAGTAAAAACAGTCGGACGAACAGTGGCATAGTGCTCATTCAGTAAATGCATAGCTAAACAGATGTGTTTTGAGTCTGGATGTGAATGTGACTACAGTAGGAGCACGTCTGATCTCCTCTGGAAGCTGGTTCCAGCTGCGGCTGGCATAATAGCTAAAAGCAGACTCGCCATGCTTAGAGTGAACCCTTGGTATTTCTAGCTGATATGATCCTAATGATCTGAGTGATCTGTTGGGTTTATATTCAGTGAGCATATCTGCAATGTATTGAGGTCCTACACTGTAAAAAAGAATACATTGATTTTATTGATATCTAATTAATAAAAATGAGGCAACAGATTACAAGCAATATTATTAATTAAATTTAACAAATTAGTATTGAGTAATAATTAATCAAATGAATTCCTTTAAAGGTAACCTTTTAAAATGAGTAAAATTTACGAAATATATTTTATTGCCAACATTAAAGACACCTGGTGTTAACAAGCAGAATCACTGAAGGAGAAAACCATAATTAAAGTCACCATTATGGAGATCAGTGTGTGTTTTAGTTGGGCTCTTGACCCTTAAATTATTAACTTTAAGTTTTGTTTGGCTGCTGTACATGAGTTATAACAGCCAGATGAACAAATAGAAAAGATGATCTGATGGTGTTGGTTGTGTTTTAACATAATCATTATTTCACAATCATTTGACCTGAATCACTGAACTCATAGAGTCCAATTTATGAGTTAGGTGAACTATTTTAATTATAGCAGCACTGGCCTTGTACGACATTATATTTTTTAACTTTTACAATGTAAGGCAAAAAAAATTCTCTTACATAAAAAGGAGACACACAGACATCAATAATCAGCCTGTGAATCTCAACAATGGTGCCATTTATAAAGCATGTTGCAGTGCATTCTGGGTGCCACCAATCAAAACTCATTCATGGCTCTCATCATGCATTGCTGCATGAATAAATAATGAGCTTATGGTCAGAGTTGATCTGTTTGTCACCATTACTGAGATTCATACGCAAAATCTTGATGTCTCTCTTGAGATCTCTCTATTTATAAAAAATAAATATGTTTTTTTTTTTTTTTTTTTTTGGCACAAACACTTGTGCCAAAAAAACCCAAAAAACAACAAAAAAAAAACATATTTATTTTTTATTATTGATTTGATCATTTGGATTTCATTGAAAAGGCTAAAAATATTATACTGCTGTAGTTAATAAAGTTAACTTAACTCATAAATTGGACTCTATATGAGGTTCAGTGATTCAGGTCTAATGATTGTGAAATAATGATTATGTTAAAACACAACCAACACCATCAGATCACCTTTTCTATTTGTTCATCTGGCTGTTATAACTCATGTACAGCAGCCAAACAAAACTTAAAGTTAATAATTTAAGGGTCAAGAGCCCAACTAAAACACACACTGATCTCCACAATGGTGACTTTAATTATGGTTTTCTCCTTCAGTGATTCTGCTTGTTAACACCAGGTGTCTTCAATGTTGGCAATAAAAGATATTTTGTAAATTTTACTCATTTTAAATGGTTACCTTTAAAGGAATTCATTTGATTAATTATTACTCAATTCTAATTTGTTAAATTTAATTAATAATATTGCTTGTAATCTGTTGCCTCATTTTTATTAATTAGATATTAATAAAATCAATGTATTCTTTTTTACAGTGTAGGCCATTGAATGATTTATATACCAGTAATAATACTTTAAAATCAATCCTAAATTTAACTGGGAGCCAGTGTAAAGACCTGAGGACTGGTGTGATATGTTCATATTTCCTGGTTCTGCTCAGAATCCTGGCGGCAGCGTTCTGTATGAGCTGCAACTGTCTTATGGTCTTTTTGGGAAGGCCAGTGAGGAGTCCATTACAATAATCCACCCTGCTAGTGATGAAAGCATGCACAAGTTTCTCTAAGTCTTGTCTGGATACAAAGCATCTAATTCTTGCAATATTTTTCAGATGATAGTATGCTGATTTAGTTATTGCTTTGACATGACTACTGAAACTAAGGTCTGATTTTTAGTTGTTTGACCCCTAGAGTGAAGGTATGCGTTCACCTTGATAACTTCATCTTTGTTTCCAAATGCAATGACTTCAGTTTTGTCTTTGTTTAATTGAAGAAAGTTTTGACACATCCAACTGTTTACATCATCAATGCATTGGCACAGGGACTCAATGGGGCTATAATCGTCAGGCGATAGGGCTAAGTAGAGCTGTGTGTTGTCTGCATAGCTGTGGTAAGAGATTTGGTTCTCTCTCATTATTTGGCTCATTGGGAGCATATACAGGTTAAACAGGAGTGGCGCAAGAATTGAGCCTTGAGGGACTCCGCATGTCATGGATGTCCACTCAGACTTATGGTCTCCTATACTCACATAATAACCTCTCCCATCTAAGTATGACCTGAACCATTTTAGGATTATCCCAGAAAGCCCCACCCAGTTTTCCAGCCTGTCAAGAAGTATGTTATGATCGACAGTGTCAAATGCAGCACTGAGGTCGAGTAGTACCAGCACTGATAATTTGCCTGAATCAGTATTTAAGCGAATATCGTTTATTATCTTTATGAGCGCTGTCTCTGTGCTGTGATGCAGTCGGAAACCAGATTGAAAATTGTCAAAGTATCCATTTGACCATAATTTGTTCAGCTGATTGAAGACAACTTTTTCAATGATCTTGCCTATGAAAGGAAGATTTGAGATCGGTCTATAGTTGCCTAATTTGGTCTTATCCAGATTGCTCTTTTTCAGGAGGGGCTTGACAACTGCAGTTTTCAGGGAGTTTGGAAAATTCCCAGAGAGAAGTGAGGAGTTTACCACTTCTAGAAGATCTGCTTCTAAACTGTTTAACACGCTTTTGAAAAAAGATGTTGATGTTTTAAGCACAGGTTGATGTTTTAAGGTGTTGTACGGTTTCTTCCAAAATTTTGCCATTAATTTCTTCGAAATCAGACATCGTAACTACTTTCTCAGGTGGTTTGATCTGTCTGACCCCAGCGCAACTCAAGGATGTGCTGATCACCTTTCTGATATTATTGATTTTCTCAGAGAAGAAAGAAGCAAACTCACTGCACTTGCTGTCTGAGAGCATTTCACTGCACTGTTAGACCTTACAGAGTTTTTTTACAGTAAAATACTGGCAACACTGTTGCCAGTAATTTACTGTTAATTGTGCAGTTCTTTACTGTAAAAATGCACTAAAACTCGAGTTAACTAATTTCACTTGCAGAAACCGACTGCCTTAAATTGACCAACTTTCACTTAAATGTATTAACTAAAATTTCTAATGCATTAATAACGTGAGTAAAGTACTACTGGGAACTTATTTTCATTTGAAACCACAACAAAACTTTTGTAAATAAAGATATTTCCACTGGACCAGCAACTACACAGTCACCATCTGTTAAATAAAGCAACATGCAGCAAATCTTCAATGTTTGTAGATCTTCTCCTGGACTGAAGCACAGGCTCTACTCTTCTGCACAATGGTGACCCACAAAATAAATTTTACAGTAAACTACTGGCAACAGTGTTGCCAGTATATACCTGTTTTATAACTTACAGTTTATTACTGTTAAAATACATTTTGTGGGTGTGACTTTTTATCTTACACTGTTAACCCTTTCAACCCAACAGGGAAATCCACACTACAAAGAGTAAAAGTAACATTGAGACAGTGTTGCAGTGAGATAATTAAGGGAATATGTAAGTGATTGTTGAGCATTAGTGATGAACACCTGCTGTTAGAACAGAAAATAGAGAAACACAAGACCTACAACTGACTTCCAGCCATTACACATTATTACACTTATTATTAACCAGTATGACTTTATTTCATACATCTACAGAAGTTGTTATTGAGATGTTTAATTGAAAATGTTTGGTTTGAAGTTACCGTTATAGAGATCAGTGTTTGCTTTAGTTGGGATGCTGATGCTAAAACATTAGTGTTTTTTTTGCTGCGTTTTTGCAAGTCACACTTGTGCACACCCACAGTTTATGAATGATTGTAGTTATAATGATTATGATGACAAAATCATCATATTGCCTGTTCATTCACTAAGATATTCATTCTCACTCGTTCGGAGTTTAATCCTCAATCAAAAGTGTTACATTACCACCACTGTGAAACCACAACAATAAATTACAATTAGGGCTGTCAAAGTTAGCGCGTTAATAACGCGTTAACGCAAAATCATATTAACGGCACTATTTTTTTTAACGCTCGATTAACGCAGCGCGTATTTTCTGTTTGACCCGTGGCCCAAAACCTAGTTGGAGAAATGGAGATACACAGTGTTGCCAACTTAGCGACATTGCAGACCCATTTAGCGATTTTTTCCCTTCAACAAAGCGCCCAAACTTTTAGTTTCTGAGAATCTACCGGTATACCGCCCGTACTGCTCTCCCAGCACGCGCGCGCGCCTCTCTCTCTCGCTCTCTCTCTGCGTCTCGCGCTGGAGAGAGGAGCAGCTAGGGCTGGGCGATTTAAATCGCGATATTGTTATGCGCATCTCGTCAGTAAAGCCGGTTCCTTGATTAGTAGTAAATCGCCATCACCTGCTTTCAGATGAAGCGGCATTTACTACAAAGAGCCGTAGTTAACTGACAAGCTGAGCCATATCGCATTAATATCGCGGACGTATCGCCAGCGATAATTAATGCGATATGGCTCAGCTTGTCAGTTAACTACGGCTCTTTGTACACAGCAAAAACTCCAGTTTTAAATTAACACTCCTGGGAGTGTATGAGTCCACACTCAAGAGTGTTTAAGTTAATGAGATAATTAAGTGATTCATTTAGTGATGATTGAACATTATTGAAGACACCTGATGTTAACAAGCAGAATCACTGAAGGAGAAAATCACAAATTGAAAGTTACCGTTATGACGATCATTGGTTGCTTTAGTTGGGCTCTTGACCCATATATTATTAACTTTAGATATTGTTTGTCTGTTGTTTCTGAATTATAATCACCAGTTGAACAAAGAAAAAAGTGATCTGATGTGTTATGTTATGACAATCATCATTTGAACTTGATCACTGAACTCATTAAAATCCTTCTTTCTGACTTCGATTTATGTTGTTGGTTAGTGAATCTGCATAAATGCCCAGAATTTTTCATTTAATATAAAGGATTTCTTAAAAGTTGTAAAAAAAAAAAAAAAAATCATTCTTTTAGGCACACACAGATGTCAAGATTCAGTCTATGCATCTCAACAATGGTGAGGAGCAGAATATTCAATTAGAAAAAGTAAATTACATAGACAATTCAGATCATAATTTATTCATACCGCAATGCATGATGGGAGCCATTAATGAGTTGTGATTGGTGGCAGCCACTGCAACATCCTTTATTATTGTCACCATTGTTGAGATTCACAGGCTGATTATTGATGTCTGTGTTTTAAATGAATTTATCTGAATGTCTTTTGATCAGAACAATGTTTATTAAATATTTTGAATTATAAGTACAGTACTGTAAAGTACTAATAGGTTGAAGAATCACTAAACTGCTGCTAACAAGTTAAACCAAACTATCTCAATAAGTTTCCTTTTTCAGATCACAGCATGATTATGTCAAAACATAATCAACACTATAAGATAACATTTTACTTTGTTCATTTAACTGTTATAAATCAATAACAGTAGACAAACAACAGTAATTATTAAAGTAAACATATAATGGTCTAGAGCCCAACTAAAGCAAACACCCATCACCTTAATGGTAACTTACAATTTGTGATTTTCTTCTTCAGTGAGTCTGCTTGTTAACATCAGGTGTCTTCAATAATGCTCAATCATCACTAAATTAATCACTTAATTATCTCCTCAGCCCTAAATGCCGCTTCATCTGAAAGCAGGTGATGGAGATTTACTACTAATCAAGGAACCGGCTTTACTGACGAGATGCGCATAACAATATCGCGATTTAAATCGCCCAGCCCTAGGAGCAGCGCTTTAATTCAGTTAAACACAGATATGATGTTGCTTCTCTATTTTTACATGCAAGTATAGCCGAAATAGCAAAACAGATATTGTGTTTATCTTATGTGTATTTGATTTCATCAGACGACGGCTCGATTATCAGGATTATTGTGCAGATTAACATCTTGGAAGGGAGAGCTGGTTATGTCTTAATGGGTCGCGTTTCAGTCACCATTTCATATTCATTCCGTTGTTTGACAACAGAAACAGTAAAATATACCAATGAAAACAGTTTTATTGAGAATTTAGCTTCATCAAAATGGGCACAGAGAGAGACAAACTATAATGTAGCCTAATAATAAATAATAAATGTACATTTAGCATTTTCAGAAGAGCTGCCCTGTCATGCAAAAATCTAAACATGTTTGTGTTAATTGCTCAGTGCAAAGAAAGAGAAGTAATGGGAACCTGGTATTTCTTTGTTCTTTCTATGTGTCAAATAGACATGAACAAGTTCTTTGAAAAACATCTATGACCTTTGAAACATGTCTCGTCTTCATGCTCTATGTTGACTATGGTTTCAATAATAAACATACATTTGCATAAAGCATCCATATTTATCCATGCCCACGTAGATTAGAGTATTAAAAACTTGAAAAGTATTAATTTAAGGTACATTTAGAACAAATAAAAAAATGTGCGATTAATCACGAGTTAACTCATGACAATCATGCGATTAATCGATTAAAAATTTTAATCGATTGACAGCCCTAATTACAATGATTCGTTTTTTTTAACACATCATGCATAACCTGAGAAACAGAGTTACACTGTCTTTTAGAAGCACAGAGATATCACAATTTAGCACATGAATCTCAACAATGGTGGCAATATATATTTTTTTATTCATGCAGCAGTGCATGCTGGGAGTTTTATATTATCCTGGAACCCAGCATGCATTGCGACATGAAACTTTTGATTGTCACCATTGTTGAGATTCATGTGCTGATTGTTGATGTCTGTGTGTGTCTGAGTCAAGCAGGAGTTCAAAATGTTTTAATGCACTATATGACTATGATATTCATCATAAGACCTTATTATAGTATTGATTTTAAGTCGTAGATTTACAGATATATGCTGAATATGAAAAACCCATTAATTCAAAGATTAAATACAGAAAAGATCAGAGAATCAGACATGTCTAGGATGATTGTGATATCATCACAAAAGCCAAAAACACCTGATCATCTTCCTCTTGGCTTTTTCTTGGCATAACAAATGTGTTTTATAAACTCACTGTTACAGCAGTCAGAGAGAGATGAATGGTAAGTAGTCAAGGGACAAGAGACCAACTAAAGCAAATACTGATCTCCATCATGGTGACAACAAACTTTATTATTAACTAAATCTCTGTTAATTCTCAACAAGAACTTTTGTACATGTATGAAAGAAATAAACGTAAACTGGTTTCACACTCAGTGGCTGGAAGTCAGTTGTAGTTCTTGCGTTTCTCTTTTTTCTGTGCTTGTTTCTCTGTTCTTCAGTGATTCTGCTTATCAGGTGTTCATCAGTTTCTCAATTCACTCTCTTCTTTTCATTCACTCTGTCAAGGGGACTATATTAGTGAACTAATGTAGGGAATAGTGAATGAGGGTATAGGGTGTGACTGGGAAAACAGCCTCTGAGTGTCGACTTTGAGCGCTGTTAATTCACAGTATATTCCTGTAGGCTAGTTTTGTTTTCTACGGTATATTACTGTTTTAATGGAAAATGGTATGATATTGTCAGAATTTGGCCTTTTTTTACAGCAAGGGTTAACAGTGTGGGAATCTGGCTTGGGGGGTTTGTCAGTCTCTCTACAGTAGCAAAAAGAGTGCGTGTGTTGTTTAAATTGCTGTTTATAATATTTGAAAAGAAAGACTGTCTAGCTTTGCCTACCCAGTCAACACTTTGATCTCACAGTGATGTCACCATGTGGTCACACCGTCAGCAATCTGAGTTCACAGTGATCTAAAAGTGTAACCTCACAGCGCTCTCACTAGCTGCGTTTACATGGACACAATCGGAATGAAATCAATCCGACTGATGAATCCGAACAAGGTGTTTACATGAATGATAAATAAAGTAATCGGGTTGATGCGCGCGTTTATATGTCACAAGTTTCAAATCGGATCTGATGTTTTGACATGCGCACACTAGGGCTGGGCGATTTAAATCGCGATATTGTTATGCGCATCTCGTCAGTAAAGCCGGTTCCTTGATTTAGTAGTAAATCACCATCACCTGCTTTCAGATGGAGCGGCATTTAGGGCTGAGAAGATAATTAAGTGATTCATTTAGTGATGATTGAGCATTATTGAAGACACCTGATGTTAACAAGCAGAATCACTGAAGGAGAAAAGCACAAATTGTAAGTTACCATTAAGGTGATGGGTGTTTGCTTTAGTTGGGCTCTAGACCATTATATGTTTACTTTAATATTTACTGTTGTTTGTCTGCTGTTATTGATTTATAACAGTTAAATGAATAAAGTAAAATGTTATCTTATAGTGTTGGTTATGTTTTGACATAATCATACTGTGATCTGAAAAGTGAAACATATTAAGATAGTTTGGTTTAACTTGTTAGCAGCAGTTTTGTGATTCTTCAGCCTATGATTATCAGGACTTTACTTATAATTCAAAATATTTAATAAACATTGCTCTAATCAAAAAGACGTTCAGACATCAATAATCAGCCTGTGAATCTCAACAATGGTGGTGACAATAATAAAGCATGTTGCAGTGGCTGCCACCAATCACAACTCATTAATGGCTCCCATCATGCATTGCGGTATGAATAAATTATGATCTGAATTGTCTATGTAATTTACTTTTCCTCATTGAATATTCTGCTCCTCACCATTGTTGAGATGCATAGACTGAATCTTGACATCTGTGCCTAAAAGAATGATTTTTTTTTTAAACAAGTTTTAAGAAATCCTTTATATCAAAAATTCTGGCCATTTATTCAGATTCACAGTTATGCTGTTACCAACAACATAAATCGAAGTCAGAAAGAAGGATCTTAATGAGCTCAGTGATCAAGTTCAAATGATGGCTGTCATAATATAACCAACAAAGATAACTTTTTTTTCTTTGTTCAACTGGCAGTTTTAACTCAGATACAACCGCCAAACAAAATCTAAAGTACACATGAAAGGGTCAGAGCCCAACTAAAGCAACTACCCATCACAATAATGGTAACTTACAAATTGCGATTTTCTCCTTCAGCGATTCTACTTGTTAACATCAGGTGTCTTCAATAATGCTCAATCATCACTAAATTAATCACTTAGTTATCTCATTAACGTAAACACTCTTGAGTGTGGACTCATACACTCCCAGGGGTGTTAATTTAACACTGGAGGTTTTGCTGTATACAAAGAGCCGTAGTTAACTGACAAGCTGAGCCATATCGCATTAAATATCGCTGGCGATACGTCCGCGATATTGATGTGATTTGGCTCAGCTTGTCAGTTAACTACGGCTCTTTGTAGTAAATGCCGCTTCATCTGAAAGCAGGTGATGGAGATTTACTACTAATCAAGGAACCGGCATTACTGATGAGATGCGCATAACAATATCGCGATTTAAATCGCCCAGCCCTAGCGCACACTGCACGAATATACAGAGTTTCCCGCTTTTTCGCGCATAAATATTCTCCTCTATTGGATCTTTATTTGTTTTAAACAGCAGACGTAATATTAATTCGTCTCTGGTCATAATTTAGAGCATATTAACCGTTTTGCCGTGCTGCTTACTGATCACGCAGTAAAAATGCCCCTCCCCGCGGCCAAAACCAGACGTCTGTGGATGAGAATCCAAAACAAGGACTGGTGGGACGTTGTCCTGCTTCACTTCACAGACGCGCGAGTGAAATGAGAATTTTAGAATGACGGGAAACTTATTAATATGACACTTTATTCAACAGGAAGAACAGCTCATTCCGCGCGTCATACGTCATTACGCTATTTAACGTCATTGCACATGCGCAGTCCTTTCAGTTTCGGTTTTCAATCCGATCAAGTGTTTACATGTTCTCTCGATCGGATTACAAAAGGGATAAACCACCCCTTTCAATCCGATCGAAATTTCATTCGGATCGAGCTCAATCGGATCAATTAAGGTGTTTACATGAAGGTTTTTTAGTCCGATTGAGCCGTCAATCCGATTATAAGTGTCCATGTAAACGCAGCTAATGTGTGCTCAAACTGTGACCACAAATTGTGGTCACAGTTTGAGCACACAGTGAGAGCGCTGTGAGGTTACACTTTTAGATCACTGTGAACTCAGATTGCTGACGGTGTGACCACATGGTGACATCACTGTGAGATCAGAGTGTTGACTGGGTTATGTTTATTTTCTTCTAATAGGGTTGAAAAATAAGCAGATCTAGCAGCTTTTAAAGCCTCTCTGTAAGTAATTGAGCTCTCCTTCCATGAAATGCGAAATACCTCTAGTTTTGTTTTCTTCCAGTTGCGCTCCATTTTTCTGGCTGCTCTCTTAAAGGAGCATTTCACCCATGGGAACATTGATCTTCATTGAAAGTGGGTCATATATGTAGTCGAAATGTAAAATAAATTTTGAATTTGGTGCCTTCTTGACCGAGGAAAGAAAGAAAGTAACTTCAGGACGCATTTGTATGAAAGACAACAACTCCCACAATGCACCACATTGCACAGCTGCGCAAGCCACTCCCACTAATCCAGAACAGCATATGAATTACTCATCCGTCCATAAGGCTAGCTACCTACAACCGGAGCTTGAAATTCATTTCACACAAAATGTCTAACGTTAGTTATTTGGCGAACTCATTAATGAATTACTCCTCATTTGTATTTCTTTCGAAATGGTGAATTATTGCATGGTAACGTTACCGGGATGTTCAGTCAGATGCGGTGCGACCGTGCGAAACTAGGATGGTTCACAACACAAACGTCCGTGTCCTCGTCTGATTCAAAGATTTCGTCTAGGAGAAATTCTTTGCCGCAGACGGACTCTATCTCTGTGTTCGTAGCGGTTCGTAGTTGCATAGTGAGATCACCGGCGCCACCAGTCCGCCCTAACTCGAGCCAGTCTGGGCTTCTCGTCCGCGACAGGCAGGTCTTCCGCCTCGGCTGCTCTTCGCTATAATGCGGCTTGTAAAGGTAGCCACAAACACCCGATTCGAGCAGCAGACTTCCGAAATCCTCTTCTTCTACATCATATTGAGTAACGTTACCCTCCGCTATTGTCATCCCTGGTGAAAAAAAAGTATACTTTATTATATTTGAAATATATTCCCTTTTTCAATAGTACATTGCAAATATATTTAAAAAAAATATACTATCTTTAAATATATTAAAAGTATATTAGCATCATGCTTTTTATCTATTTTTATAATACAACTTTTAACACACTTTAAAATAATAGTACTTTAGTATATTTTCTAAAAATATATTTAAAAGCAAGCATACTTTTAACATATTTCTAACAAGTGCACTATAAGTTCATTGGTAATAAATATATGCTTAATTACATTTTTAAGAAATATGCTAAAATCAAGCATACTTTCAATATATTTCTAACAAGTGCACTATAAGTACATTGGTAATAAATATATGCTTAATTACACTTTTAAGAAATATGCTTAAAACAAGCATACTTTTAATATATTTCTAACTAGTGCACTATAAGTACATTGGTAATAAATATATGCTTAATTACATTTTTTAAGAAATATGCTAAAAACAAGCATACTTTCAATATATTTCTAACAAGTGCACTATAAGTACATTGATAATAAATGTATGCTTAAATACACTTTAAAAAAAAATGCTAAAAACAAGCATACTTTTAATATATTTCTAACAAGTGCACTATAAGTACATTGGTAATAAATATATGATTAATTACACTTTTAAGAAATATGCTAAAAACAAGCACACTTTTAACATATTTCTAAAAAGTACACTACAAGTCCTTTTAAGTTTTTGTGTATTTAAAGAAAACATACTTATGTTGATCTACTTAAAATAGATTTGAGTATGCAGTGTACAAATGGCTACTTTTGTAATTGTGATTTAAGTATTTTTAATTTAAGTTTATACAATGTTAAAGATAGGCACAATGTACAATAAACACAAATCCATTACAAATTTTACATCAACAATCACACCATTGGAACACACAAGAAAATGTGTTTTCTACTGTACAGAAAGTGGCAGCTACTGGATTGTGATGTCACAAGTGGCCGTTTAACATGCAGCCAAGTAAACACTGGCTATATTGCATGGCCAAAAATGGAAGTTCACTCACTAGGGTAGGTAATCCTGTTCAGAAACACTTTTTTTTATACTGGGTGAAATGGTCCTTCCATCCTGAGAGTAGTCAATACATTATGTGTTCAGAAAAAGGAATGAAAAAAATCAGACCTCTGTAGCAGCTGCAGGACAGTAAAAACTCTGACCAATCACTGCCATTCGGTGCGAATGTAAAGAACCAATCAGATGCCTTCATGTCTCGTGCCCGAGCCCCACTGCGTGCGCTGCCCTGCGTGCACTCATCACATGTCACCGTTCCCGGAAACATTCAGCTCACTACACCGAGTAAGCAGGAGTTTGCGGCACAATGGAAGAGAAAATGCAGCAAAATCTACCAATGCCAGCTTTGCTGGTAACTACTCGCCCTGATAAAAAGCCTAAAAAAAAGAAAATCGGAGGCAGAAAAGGCTGCAACGAAACAGGCACTGGATAAAGCCAGAGAACAAACTTGCGTCAACATTGCAGCATTTGAATGGTGGAGACAACTGAGGGAGCAAAAGTGATGAAAAGCGATGCCGAGGTTGCGTTCTTTCTGCTGAACAGGTAATTATTTGTTTTGCTTCAGGGGGATTTGTTATTTCCATGATATATGTTACGTTAGGCCACGTAGCTACTTTTGTAGCTAGTGCTAACTAGCAATGCTAACATTAGCTTCTCTGTCGGTGTAAGCCAGTTGCGTTACAGGTCTGCTTATCTGACTTTTAGGACATGCCATTTTGAACATATTGCACAGCCATAGTCGCAAGTGTCTGCATTATAATTGTGATAAAATGACGTTAATATTGCTTATAAACGGGACAACTGTGGTGATGTGGCATATGTGTTTTGTTAGCTACGAGAAGAAATGTTTGTTACTGTGTGAAATGGAAACAAAGTTTTGCTGTCATTCTTTGTGTGTCTTTGAGATGCAGTAATTATTGTCAGATGTGTAATTGTGATATTCTTCCTAAAGGTAAATCACTGCCAAAGGAGTAGATCACCACAGCAGACGACGCCTCATGCAAAGCCTGACCTGTCAGCCATCCCTGGACACTCCTTTTCTTATATATATTTATTTCTTATTTATTATATGTAAATACAGATTGTTTATGACAATCAAAAGCAGCGAAAGTACAGATACTTGTGTAAAAAAGTATTTCTCTTAGGTCTCTCTTGTTCGTTTTTAAAAAAAATAAAACAAAAAGTGTTATACCACATTCATTATCATTATTCATTTAGCATGTAAGGAGGTAAGAAAAGTAATAGCTTGTTTATGCTGAAATGGTAAAGGAAAGGCATTTATCGTTTCAAAATATTTATTCCAACATGACAAAAATACTCTGCTTTCCTGTGACCTGCAGCTGACTCCGACTGTGGATGCGCGTTCATGTTTGTGGGGGCGTAGCTTTGGACGGAGTACTGACGGGAGGGGGTGGAGCTTAGAAGAGGTGCCGCTTTCAAATCTTGCTAGCTCTCCAACATTACCTACTATAGCTTTAAAGTATATTGTACAAAGTATAGCTAAGTAATATTTGTTTATTAATGTGCATTTGTTATTGAAGACAAAGTGTGCTATTTGTAGTATTTGGATTAAGCCAAAGGTATTACGGAGAATAATATTATTTTTACTCAAAAATAATAGACTTGTATATTGCTCGTAATGATTTTGTAATGTACTTGTAACACAGATAAAGTACACTTTATTATCACTTATCAAGTATGTAAATAGTCCCTACACAGGCATATACTTAAAGTATACTAAGTATACTTGAAGTTGTTCCAATTTAGCACACAAAAGTACACTAAATAGACTTAAAGTTATGCTTTACTACAATTTAAATACAACTAAAATATACTTAGTACAAAATTAGTTGTTTCAAAATAGCACACTTAAAGTTAACTAATCCTTAACACACTTGAAGTATACTTATAATTAGTGTGGCTGAAAGTATACTTAGTATATATTTTTAATAAATTTACGGTATATTTCTTGTATGTTTCGAAGACACTTGTAATTAATTTGTAATGTACTTGTAACACAAATAAAGTACACTTTAATACACTAATCAAGTATGTAACTAGTCCCTACACAGGCATATACTTAAAATATACTAAATATACTTAAAGTTGTTCCAATTTAGTACACAAAAGTACACTAAATACATTTAAAGTTATGCTTTACTACAACTTCATAACTACTAAAATATACTTAGTACAAAATTAGTTGTTTCAAAATAGCACACTTTAAGTTAACTAATCATTAACACACTTGAAGTATACTAATAATTAGTCTGGCTTCAAGTATACTTAACATATTTTTTTTTCACCAGGGATATCTTCACAGCTGGCTCTACAGTGCCTGTTAGCTTAGCTTCCAAACAAGATGGAGGATATTGCTTTCAGTTTCAGAAAGTGAAGTCCCACCCACTGATCTGTAATAGGCCTGTAGCGTGAGCGGGTCCCGCCCCCTGGAATAATGAGGAGCTAGTGTTTGTAGTCTCTACACTTTTCAATGAAATGTGACTTCCTGCTTATTATGACGCAAAATGATGATTTTTACGTCATAATAAGCAGGAAGTAAAACACTTAAATCCTTATTTCTCCCATCTCAGGGAAAAATGAACGAAAAATCCACGTTTATTATAATATATGACTGGGTTTCTAACAATACAAAGCTTAATGCAAATGGGTGAAGTGTCCCTTTAAGGGCCCGAGTGTGCTCGTTGTACCACGGCGTTGGACTATTTTCTTTAATCTTCTTTAAGCGCAACGGAGCAACTGTGTCTAAAGTGCTGGAAAAGAGAGAGTTAAAAGTTTCTGTTGCAATATCTAGTTCTTCTAAGCTATCTGGGATGCTGAGATGATGAAACTGATCAGGAAGATTATTAATAAAGCAATCTTTAGTAGCAGAAGTGATAGGTCTCACATATTTGAAACACGGAGTTGGCTTTGCAGCCTTGGCTAAATGCAAATTACACAAGACTAGATAATGATCTGAGATGTCATCACTCTGCTGCAGAATTTCAACGGCATCAACATCTATTCCGTGTGATAATATTAGATCTAGAGTATGATTACGACGATGAGTAGGTCCTGACACGTGTTGTCTAACTCCAATTGAATTTACAATGTCTTTAAATGCCAATCCCAATGCATCTTTTTCATTATCGATGTGTATATTAAAATCACCAACAATTAGTACTTTATCTGCAGTCAATATTAATTCTGATAGAAAGTCCGCAAATTCTTTGATAAAGTCTGTATGGTGCCCTGGTGGCCTGTATACAGTACACTGTTAGCCCTTGCTGTAAAAAAAGGCGTAATTCAGACAGTATCATACCATTTTCCATTAAAACAGTAATATACTGTAGAAAACAAAAATAGCCTACAGGAATATACTGTAAATGAACAGTGCTCAAAATCAACACTCAGAGGCTGTTTTCCCAATCACACCCTATACCCTCATTCACTATTCCCTACATTAGTTCACTAATATAGTCCACTTGACAGAGTGAATGAAAAGAAGTGAGTGAATTGAGAAACTGATGAACACCTGATAAGCAGAATCACTGAAGGACAGAGAAACAAGAACAGAAAAAAGAGAAACACAAAAACTAGTGTGAAACCAGTTTACAAACCAGTTTACAATTATTTCTTTCATACATGTACAAAAGTTCTTGTTGAGAATTAACAAAGATTTAGTTAATAATAAAATTTGTTGTCACCATGATGGAGATCAGTATTTGCTTTAGTTGGTCTCTTGTCCCTTAACTTCTTACCATTCATCTCTCTCTCTGGCTGCTGCAGCATTTATACGCCCACGTATAAATATTATTAATTATTGTTCATAACGGAATATGACCAATAATTAATATTTTAATTATTTTTAATTATTTTTAGAATTTACTGTAGCAGAATCAATAGTATGATCATTTTATCAGTTCATCCAATGAACAGAAAGCATAAACAAGTATTAACTCTAATATCTTCCTGGCCAAGAAAGAATTAATCCCCAGCTAACAATAAATTACGAAGTAAATTAAGGGTAAAAGCATAGGTAACTTAAATCGAAGTTCAAGACAATAAATCTGATAAGCACACACGAGTAATCTCTTTTAAATACACACAATACTTTATTGATTATATAGGCTACTAACACATAAGCTAATATCTAACACAAACACACGCACACACACACACACATACACATTCATACGCGTTGCAGAAAGGAATAGAGTGAGGAAAGAGTGGGTTTAAGAGTGAAAGGATGAAATCTCACGATTCCATGTACACTTAGACATGACCTGAACGAACCATCAATCATTAATTTAACCCTTCTATCGTTTTAGGCAGGTTATTAAAGTTATATAAATACACCAGTTAAGATTTTAGCCTGCATGGAGGTACTTGCTTGTCTTCTGCGTTCCTTTTGGAATTCCCTTTGTAGCGTAAGAAGGGGGTTTCCCTTGGTTCGTCCGTCGGCTGGCCTCCTCGTGCTTGGATAAATGTCTGTGGCGTTCCAGTCACGTGGTGTGCTGGAGCTGCTGAATGAAAAGTCTTTGAAGTTGAAAGTGTTCGTTTGCAGCCGTGAATCGTTGTCCGAAGCTTTGCCGCAAAACTTAACTTATAACCGAGACTTTCAATCGGAAAGGGAAAATAACACAAAGAAAGAAATGAAATGAGATATGGAGAGTAGTTAGATGACTGGAAATGAATCTAACCCATCTGATCTTAATTTGGGTTGGTCTGCTCTTCAGTTACATGCTACTAGTCTTGCTTTAGATCTTCATCTTTTTCTGCATTTGTTGAGAGTTCTTCTTCAGAGCGAGAACCGAGAGAGAGCACCGAGAGCAGCGAGAGAGAGAGAAGAGTTTTGAGTCTAAGGTTTTTAAGCTAAAAGTTTGTCCCCCCTCCTGAAGAGATCGGACCAATTAGACACTGCCTTTGTTTGCCAAGTCATAAATCATGCGTTATCTGGGATCTCCTTACTAGCAGAGAGAACAGAGGCTACAGTTTAGACATTATTACTATTATAAGAATATGAACATTTTACACAGATTTCAATCACGTCATCTTTTGAATCATGAGCATACGATCATATTGACATGAAACACAACACACTTTCATTCAACATCTAACAGTTATAACAATTACATGAATTATATGGGATCTAAGCACATTAGACACACATTTATTGTAGACACAAAATCGAATCATTGTAGTTGCATGATGTTTGATTTATAAGTCCGTTGAAAATTGTTCTTGAATGATTTTATGTATAGTTAGGTAAAATCTCAGTTCTCTGGTTTGAAAAGAAGAGAATTGGTTTGTTCGGAGGTCTTAAGGAGGAGGGGTTCAGGAATGTTGTGGTGCAATTTCTGAACCAATCTGTCTTTTAACAACCCCACACATTGACAAGCTTTTCCGTTAGTTTGGTCATTAGAAGGGTCTTTTGCAGACTCTCTGGCACCGGGATGGGTGACTTATGGCTCTGGTCTTGGTGATTTGACTCTGGAATGTGCGGACACTGTCTTTATCTTAACCAGTCCGTAGTAGGCCACAAAGCTAGCCATTGACCAGTTATGTGTTAGTGCTGGGGGCTCCTTCAATTAGTCAGACCGGTGATGATCATGAGACGTTCTGAACAAATCTTCCCCCCTCAGTCATCGAGAAGTAGAGAATTTGAATTAATATTCAAAAAGAAGATTAGTTGGTGGTTGCTTTCTACCCATTGTCGCTACACTGCTGTAACAGTGAGTTTATAAAACACATTTGTTATGACAAAAGTCAAGAGGAAGTTTATAAGGTGATTTTATTCTTTTATGATGATGTCACAATCATCCTGGACATGACTGATTTTCAGATTATTCCTGTATATATTCATTGAAATTATGGGTATGTCATATTTAGCATAAATCTGTGTATCTACAAAATGAAATCAATATTTCTGTTATCAGGTCTTCTGAAAAATAACAATCATATAGTGCATTCAATTTTATTTTACTTCTGCTTGGCTCAGACACACACAGACATCAACAATCAGCACATGAATCTCAACAATGGTGAAAAGTTTCATGTTGCAATGCATGCTGGGTTCCAGGATAATATAAAACTCCCAGCATGCACTTCTGCATGAATAATAAAAAAAAAGAAATATTGCCACCATTGTTGAGATTAATGTGCTAAATTGTGATATCTCTGTGTTTCTAAAACATAGTGTAGCTCTGTTTTTTTTTGGTTTATGCATGATGTGTTAAAAATAGAGTCATAGTAATTTATTGCTGTAGTTTCACAGTGGTGCTAATGTAACACTTTTGATCGAGGATAAAACTCTGAATGAATAAGAATTAATTCCTTAGTGAATGAACAGGCAATATGATGATTTTGTTATCATAAGCATTACAACCACAATCATTCATAAACTGTGTGTGCACAAGTGTGACTTGCAAAAACACAGCTCAAGCAGCAAAATAAAAATGAATGTTTTAGCATCAGCATCCCAACTAAAGCAAGCACTGATCTCTATAATGGTAACTTCAAACCAAACATTTTCAATAACAACTTCTGTATGACAGAAATAAAGTCATACTGGTTAATAATAAGTGTAATAATGTGTAATGGCTGGAAGTCAGTCATAGTTATTGTGTTTCTCTATTTTCTGTTTTGTGTTTCTCTTTCCTTCAGTGAATCTGCTTATTAACAGCAGGTGTTCATCACTAATGCTCAACAATCACTTACATATTCCCTTAATTATCTCACTGCAACACTGTCTCAATGTTACTTTTTACTCATTGTAGTGTGGATTTCCTGTGGGGTTGAAAGGGTTAACAGTGTAAGATAAAAAGACACACCCACAAAATGTATTTTAACAGTAATAAACTGTAAGTTATAAAACAGGTTTATACTGGCAACACTGTTGCCAGTAGTTTACTGTAAAATTTATTTTTTGGGTCACCATTGTGCAGAAGAGTAGAGCCTGTGCTTCAGTCCAGGAGAAGATCTACAAACATTGATGATATGCTGCATGTTGCTTTATTTAACAGACAGTGACTGTGTAGTTGCTGGTCCAGTGGAAATCTTTTTATGTACAATAGTTTTTTAGTGGTCTCAAATGAAACAATTTCACAGTTTTACTTTGCTCACATTATTAATGCATTATAAATTTTAGTTAATACATTTAAATGACAGTTGGTCAATTTAAGGCAGTCGGTTTCTGCAAGTGTAATTAGTTCATTTGAATTAGAATTTAGTGCATTTTTACAGAAACAAACTAGACTACAGTAAAGAACTGTACAATTAACAGTATTTTACTGGCAACAGTGTTGCCAGTATTTTACTGTAAAAAACCCTGGTAAGGTCTAACAGTGTAGCCAGCACAAATCTCAAACGTTTATCGTTTACACTATATATTTTTACATTAAGCACCAATGCTTCAAAAGAATTATATTTAAAACTTGATTTCTTAGTGGTTTTGAAACTATTACTATAAATTACAGCAACACCACCCCCTTTGCGTTTCAGACGAGGTTCATGTTTATAACAGTAATCTTGCAGGGTTGATTCATTTAAAGTAATGTAATCGTTTGGTTTTAGCCAGGTTTCTGTCAAACACAGCACATCTAGGTTATTATCTGAAATCATATCGTTAACAACGAGTGCTTTAGAAGTAAGCGATCGAATATTCAGCAACCCAAGCTTTAGCATTTGCTCATCTGTAATATAGCTGTTTTTTATTTGTTGAACATCAATTAAATTTTTAACCTTAGTTGGGTTTAAACGTTTTTTGGATTTCCAAATTCGGGGAACAGACACAGTCTCTATATGATGATAGCTAGGTGAAAGAGGCTCTATGTGATAGGATTTATCTGACCTGGGTAACGCGAGGCCGCTAGCAGACAGTCGGTTAAGCCAGTCTGTCTGCTTCCTGACCTGAGCCCCAGATTGTCATGTTTGAGCTCTAAGACTATGAGCCATATTACTAGAGAGAAGAGCAGCACCATCCCAGGAGGGATGAATACCATCTCTTTTCAACAGGTCAGCTTTGCCCCAAAAACTTTTCCAATTGTCTATGAATTCTATATTATTAACCGGACACCACCTAGACAGCCAACCGTTAAGCGAACACAATCTACTAACTATCTCATCACTCCTGCGAACAGGAAGGGGGCCAGAGCAAATTACAGTCCTTGACATCGTACTTGCAAGTTCACACACCTCTTTAATATTAATTTTGGTGATCTCCGACTGGCGGAGTCGAACATCATTAGTGCCGACATGAATAATGATCTTAGAGAATTTACGATTAGCATTAGCCAGCACTTTTAAATTTGCTTTGATGTCAGGCGCTCTGGCTCCCGGCAAACATGTGACTATGGTGGTTGGTGTCTCTATTTTCACGTTCCGTGTAATAGAATCGCCAATAACTAGGGCACAATCATTCTCAGTGGGTGTTTCACTGAGCGGGGCAAATCAATTTGTTATGGTAATCGGAACGGAAGAGTGGTTTTTAGATCCGCGACTAGAGCGATCCCTCACTGTCACCCATTTGCCCGGCTGCACAGGCTCTACTTCAGCCGGAACCGACTCATGTAAAGTGTTCACTATGCTATGCGCATCCAAAACATCTAAAGCACTAGCACTCTTACTATCCTCAATTAAAGTTTGGATGCGTGTTTCTAATTCTGAAATCTTCTCTGTCAACCTAACTGTCTCCTTACATTTATCACATATAAATCCTATATTGCCGACAGAGAAGGCTATACTAAACATGTGACATGAAGTGTGTAACGGTCACTTTGTGTTTTTGGGTTAATATGGGGTGAAATGGGAACTGCGCATGTGCGTAGAGCGTCAGTTGTAGGTTTGACGGGTGATGAGAGGAGATAACCGCTCTACCGCTACTCTTTCTTTTATTTCCTTTTTATATTTTGTGACCAGAGTTGGATGTTTGTTTGTATGTTACTTTTTCTCACTCGATCCCCATGTATGCGGACGAGTGTGACGTTTAAGTAATTGTATTAAACACGGGGAAGATACGCAATCTCTAGTCTCTCGTGCATCTTTTCCTCCGACACCTATTGTTTTTTTTATCTTTCTGGGCCACATCCCAACTTTGCGTTACAAGTGCAGGTGACAATAACAGGACAAGACATTACTCACCGTGTTTGTTGACTGATTCTTACTCACCTGAGCTTTTTATGAACTCAAAGGCGCGGACGTGCGAGAGAAAAATAAATAAATAAAAATAGCTGAGCGCACGGGTGGCGCGTTAACAGGCTAGCGAATTACTAGCGTTTTGTGCTAGTAGTACTAATAACAAAAGCTAGCGATGTCAGGTTAATCTGAGATGTTGGGTAAAATGTAGTAGTATAAACAACTAGAAATGGTAGTAAAATGATGGTTCAAAACAAAGAAATATAAGGCTAAGACGGAGCTTACAGCACCGAAGCAAACACACTCACAGCAGGCAGCGAGGCAGACAGGAGCAATCGATCAGCGATTCAGCAATCCGATTGCAAATCGGATTGTTTATATCACAGCCTCCGGTGTTATCGGAGGCTGTGATACGCTGTCCTGGCTTCCCTGGCTGTTTTCCAGGAAGTCGTCCTTGGGTGCTGAATCTTGGAGCATTTCTAATATGTTCGTCTGTGGTGAGCTCTGTGGGCAGGGCTCAGCTGAGATTGTGTCCGAGAGCAAAGGTTGTTGTGGCGGAGTGGTGTTATCATTGTCCTTGTGTGATATATCAACCGCATGTCCATTTTGCTGCTGAAGTGAAGTCCTGTGGTCATTCTTACTGTTTCCAGGTGTGTGTGTGTCGTTCAGATTGACACACACTGCAGAAGGATGATTGAGGGAGAAGTAGATATTGTCCTTTAACACTCTTGAACCAAGTTTGTTTGGGTGATGGCCATCTCGATGAAACAGTTGTCGTTGACTCCAGAAAAGATTGAAATTGTCAATGAAGTTTACTCCTTTTACATTGCAGGTTTTTTGCAGCCATGTATTAAGCCCAAGCAACCGTGAAAACCTGTTTGTTCCTCTTGCTGGTAATGGTTCACTGATGAACGTTTGAACTTTCAGTCTTTTAAGTGTTTCAAAAAGTTCATTGAAATCCTTCTTAAGGAGTTCTGACTGCTCTTTATGAATATCATTCTTCCCCACATGAATGATGAGTCGATTTGCAGTCTTATGTTTCATCAGAATGTTCTGAAGTTCCCTGTTTACATCCGAAGTTGTTGCTTGTGGAAGGCAGCACGTAGTTGTATCCCTGCTGCTAATGTTTCTGATTATCGAGTCCCCCACTATCAGAGTCCTGGGCTCGGCTGCGCTCTGAGCTGAGTGCCGCTGTCTGCTCGACCTTGAGCGCCAGTTAGCATCAGTGTTAGCTACTGGCCCATTCAGTCTGTGTTCGATCACATTTGGGGATTCCTCATTAACATTCATTAGTACTTGGTGTACTAATATTAGCGGTGGTAGGGGACCAGTGTTTGCATTCCTTGACAGAGCTGTATTTGGGGTAGAGGATGCTATTGCGGTAATATGTGAGGCTCGTGACAATCTGATGTCTCGAGTGCCTTTGGGTCTCGCCAGAGCCCATCTACGGAGAGCCTTGGCACTCCCTATTCAGCCCCATTGTATTGATTTTGGTTGCAGTTCCATTATAATTCCACTGGGGGTGATCGCGAGCGAGTGCAGACTGAATGGGAGTCAATGGGGCTATACGGCTAAATGTGTCTCTTTCACCCGATTGCCGTTGAGAAATCTCAGATTTTATTGTAGGTTTTGCAAGTTCAACATAGGTTATAGGTCGAAAGTTGAATGAACGAGTACTTATTTCTTTTCGATTTCTTACAGGTTGAGTTGTTGTTGCCCATAACACGCTAGCATTCTGCTAATGACGTCAGAAGACATTTTAAAAGACTTTTTAAACCAAATAAGTGGCTCTAAAAAATCTAACACCCAGCAATGTGTAATTTCTTTGCATCTCCTTTTGAATACAACATTCAAATTACTAGACAAAAAATTATATCCTGAGAAGCGCCCCCGCATGGACAGAGACGTGTTACTGCAACCAATCCAGAACCCGGAAGTAAGCAGAGAGTGCCAATTCTCTTCCTATTAGACATTCTCTGGTCTCGCTCCCTGTTTGTGCCATCGATTAGTAAGTCGATCGGCTTGTTTCTCTACCTGTCGAGGAGTACTAATTTCATGGGACTCACCGGCTGTATGCTGAGGGTGTCCATGACGAAGCTCTGTTGTGTGCTCCGTCTGGTTTGGTGGTCCCGTAAGTAACTTTGTTTCAAGAATTGCAATCCTTTGTAAAAGTCTGTGGCAGTTAGTGCAGCAAGTAGATTCTTGAACCAGAAGAGGCATTTTCTCTCTTATCCTTGTGTTTTCCTTTCCCTGGAATGTAAGCTGGTCGGGTAAAAGAATTCTGCTTTTCTGTAGTAATCCAAACTTTGTCGTCTGAGCACTGTGCTGATTTGCTGAAGTTAAAATTAGGTGATAAAAGGAAATAAAATATAAAAATATAGGAGATAATATGTAAAAGCGATAGAGCAAAGCACGGAGCAGTAAGCAAGAGCGTCCAAACAGTAGCTGAGCAGCAGGCCATTACACATTATTACACTTATTATTAACCAGTATGACTTTATTTCTGTCACACATCTACAGAAGGTGTTATTGAGATGTTTAATTGAAAATGTTTGGTTTGAAGTTACCGTTATAGAGATCAGTGCTTGCTTTAGTTGGGATGCTGACCCTTGACTTTTTAACATTAGGTTTTCTCTTGCTGTTCAAGCTGTTTTTGTGCAAGTCACATTTGCACGTGCACACGCGCACGCGCACGCACGCACACGCGCGCACGCACACAGACAGACAGTTAATGAATGATTGTGGTTATGATGACAAAATCATCATATTGCCTGTTAATTCACTAATGAATTCTTTCTCACTTATTCAGAGTTTAATTCTCAATCAAAAGTGTTACATTACCACCACTGTGAAACCACAGCAATAAATTACAATGAATATTTTTTTTAACACATAATTCACAACCAAAGAAACACAGCTACACTGTTTTTTAGAAACACAGAGATATCACAATTTAGCACATGAATCTCAACAATGGTGGCAATATATATATTTTTATTCATGCAGCAGTGCATGCTGGGAGTTTTATATTATCCTGGAACCCAGCATGCATTGCGACATGAAACTTTTGATTGTCACCATTGTTGAGAGTCATGTGCTGATTGTTGATGTCTGTGTGTGTCTGAGTAAAGCAGGAGTTAAAAATGTTTTAATGCACTATATGATTATGATGTTATTCAGAAAACCTGATTACAGAATGTATATTTCATTTTGTAAATTCATAGATATATGCTAAATATGAAATACCCATAAATTCAAAGATTATATACAGGAAAAATCTGAGAATCACAAAAGGCAAAAACATCTGATCATCTTCCTTTTCGCTCTTTCTTGCCATAACAAATGTGTTTTATAAACTCACTGATGACGGACAGATGAATGGTAAGAAGTCAAGGGACAAGAGACCAACTAAAGCAAATACTGATCTCCATCATGGTGACAGCAAACTTCTAATTCTCTACAAGAACTTATGTACATGTATGAAATAAATAATCGTAAACTGGTTTCACACTCAGTGTTGCTGGAAGTCAGTTGTAGTTTTTTTGTTTCTCTTTTTTCTGTTCTTGATTCTCTGTCCTTCAGTGATTCTGCTTATCAGGTGTTCATCAGTGTCTCAATTCACTCACTTCTTTTCATTCAAGTGGACTATATTAGTGAACTAATGTAGGGAATAGTGAATGAGGGTATAGGGTGTGATTGGGAAAACAGCCTCTGAGTGTCGACTTTGAGAGCTGTTAATTCACAGTATATTCCTGTAAGCTACTTTTATTTTCTACGGTATATTACTGTTTTAGTGGAAAATGGTTTGATATTGTCAGAATTTGGCCTTTTTTTACAGCAAGGGTTAACAGTGTGTGTTTAAGCAGACATCACACACTCACACATGGTCTGCTCTCCTCTATTTCATGTGTCTTTCTGATTCTCAGTCTGTTTTCATTTTTCATTGGTTCCTCTCTCATGTCCTGAATGGATGTGTTGTTGGGAGTCTCTGCTGCTGGACGGGGGTCAAAAGTCAATGAAGAAAGTAAATTACGGACACTCAAGCTAAAACATTGGGTTTTTAATTGTGTGATAAATTCATATGTTCTTTGTAATGTATAACATGTATAACATAAACAGGCTTATACAGGATATTTTACAACCATTATGAGTTTAAAACCATAGAAATAAACATTATTTTATTGTCAAAACTAATGAACTCAATTCAAGTCTGCATTATTTATTCACAGCTGCTGAAATAGCCTTAACTAGTTTAACTTTCTCGCATAGCCAGACCTTTACCAGCCTTCAGGGGCAATTCTAGACCCTTTAACTATGAGCAGGTGCGATCCCAGCTTCAGTAGTTTGACTGATCTAAAGCTGTTCTCACGATTCTTAATGTAAGCAATCAAACTTTAATTTATGAAATAACCTTTAATTTTATCCAGATTATTTATATAGTTAAAGTGAAAGATATTGCATTTTTAGGTATGTTTCGCGACATTGTTAATTGTTATGAAGCAATAAGGCATAATCTATTTTTTTTTTATTACAAGCATGCCATGTAATAATTATTCTATAACAGAATTATGCTTGTATCATATTTTGGTTTTTATCGAAAAATATCGTAGATGGTGAAAAAAACGTTATCTCTAATCATTTCGGATAGCTGTATGCTATGCTACTATCTGATTTATTTATTTACCTTTATTAAAATGTATAATATAAATGTTTTAAATTCAAATAAAGAAATCCTTCATACCAGCCTTCTTTCCAGTCAACTAAGTGACATCATGAACTGTCTACTTTGCAAATAAATGTTAAAAATATGATGACAACTATAAGCAAGACTAGTGTTTCTCTGGATTCATGGATACATCACATCCTGTTTGTTTGCCATGGGGTTTGAGTTTGAAGTTGATTCTTAATCAGTTTTTATCAAATAATAATTTAACTTAAAGGCACACTATTTAATATTTTGGGATTAAAATATCCAAAAACCACTAGAACAATGTTATATAAATGTTGTTGATTTGTGTACTTACATTATCCCAAATGTTTCTAAGAATGTTTAAATCCATAAAAATAAGCAGTTTTAACCAGGACACGTGTGTCATCTATCAGTGACGACATACCCGCGTTACCCTCAATTTCCGGTTTTATTTTGTAAAAACCATGGAAACACCAAAGACGTTTAATATATTATGTGTTTTATTAGACAGGTGAGGAACTGTTTGGATACATTCATCGATAGAAAACTAATAACTGTTATGCAGTTCATCACAGTTAGTCTTTTTGTTTAAATCTTGTTTCTTGGTTTACCGTGAGTACCATATTTACCATGCCTAATATCGATCTAGCTCACTGCAGTGTGCAACAAGTGTCTCATATAGTCGCCGCAGAGCGAACGCCAGTGTTGGGCAAGCTACTTGGAAAATGTAGTGAGTTAAGCTAGCAGTTACTATACATTAAATGAAGCTTCACTACACTGAAGCTACCACCCTGGAAAATGTAGCAAGCTAAGCTACAGGAAAATGGCAAAAGTAGTTCACTACATCTAAGCTATTTTTTTAAATTACATTTTTATATTGAACCAACTTCATTCCAAATCAATGCTATCTCAGTGATCAATAAAACTGTAAGTCAAACAGATAGGCAAACATAATTGTTCAGTTCAGTTGTTTATTCAACAACTGTTCCAAACCAATTTGGCAACGAAAACAAACAAACAAAAAACGTGATCCACATAATAACAAAACCAGGTGTCGAGAGTGTGTGTGTATTCATCTGTATGTGTACGTATGCGCACATGTGTTTGCCTGGTTATGCACAATTTAGACTTGGGCACATTTGCAGGACTAACTGTAAGTTAATTTAAAACTCAAATCAGCTCAAACCACAGTAGCAAAAGAATTAAGACCTGCTCCAGACAGTACCAACATTGCAAAAAAACAAAAAAAAACATGTCCTCTAAATAACATTTGGTGGGTGTGTGTGTGTGTGTGTGTGTGTGTGTGTGTGTGTGTGTGTGTGTGTGTGTGTGTGTGTGTGTGTGTGTGTGTGTGTGTGTGTGTGTGTGTGTGTGTGTGAAAGTGTGTGTGTCTTTGGTCGGAAAATGTCTTTTCCGGAGCAGAAGTTGGTGGTAATGCACCAAAAAGCTGGTTGCTAACCGCCGTAAAACACAAAGAAGAAGAAGTCACCGGCAGGTCCGTGTAGGGCGGTGTCACTTAATGATCCAGGATCAGTGATCCTTAGCAGTTGTATTAGCATCCGATTTGTATTAGTATCCGACTTCAGCTTGTGTGGACGCTACCGCACTACTTGATCAACAAAAGAGCTTCGCTACTGAAAAGCTATTTGATTCAGAAGCACCACTTTAATTTACAGCCCGCAATGTCATACTTACCCTGTAACTACATGAAACAAGAGGGTAAGAAGCACCACTTTAATTTACAGCCCGCAATGTCATACTTACCCTGTAACTACACGGAACAAGTGGGTAAGAAACACCACTTTAATTTACAGCCCGCAATGTCATACTTACCCTGTAACTACATGGAACAAGAGTATATTTTCCCAGCATTTAAAAAAAAAAAAAGTTGCAATAGTTTTACTTGCCTTGAAACTTAATCAGTGCACCTTTGCAATAATAACAAATTAGCCTATAAATGCACTGATATGTACCCCGTGATTTAAAAAAAGCCTTTATGTAATTTTATACACTATTATTACAAAAAGGTGCAGTGTATGTACTCGCTAAATTGCTCCCAAAAGTAAGATTGTAAAATACTTAGTCTAAATAATTTGCCTAAAGAATTTGTTATTTTCCTGGTTGTTACCCCTTTATTCCCAAAACTTTACATATTTCCCCTATTTACACGTATGCACTTTATAGGTACACTGTAATTACCGAAAGTTACACTGTAATTTCGTTTTAATAACGCAGTATTTTCCTGGTTGTTACACCTTTATTCCCAAGACTTTACATATTGTTCCCCTATACTTACACGTAAGTACTTTATAGGTACACTGTAATTACCGAAAGTTACACTGTACTTTCATTTTAATTACGCAGTACTTTCCGGGCTGTAATCTAAAGCGTTACCAATCTTTTTTTTTTTTTTACAAGATACATGCATTTAAGGCCAATTCACAATGCACGACCCTGGCCAATGCATCAGTTACCAGATTACAGTAATTAAGTATATCAAATAAAAAATATAATTATATGTACAAAAATATTAATAAAATATTAAAATAATTAAATTATAATTAAATGTAAAAAATATTTTTCCA